>NC_091758.1:41217945-41334201 GCF_043380555.1 Nothobranchius furzeri | reverse complement strand
TCCCGAAGAGGAAAATGAAAACCAATCAGAGAAAAGCTTCATTTCTGTTTGTCTAGCTGAAGGTTTCTTTACTGCTCCGGCTCCACAAGAGTGATTAATATTTGATTCCCGGGTTATGTAGTCAGCTGTGCTTGTGCTTTTGATTAGAGCGGGGGGGGGGGGGGGGGGGGGGGGGGGGCTTTGCTCAATGACCTTTTCTAGAGCTTAAATAGAATCAGAGGAGTCGGTTAAAACACAGCAGGAAGGAAGCAGCAGCAAACCGGAGTCTGGATCAGCTGATCCGGTCCTGCAGCGACGCTGTACGGCTTTTTAAACATTACTGTATTTAACTAGGAGATCCCTAAACAAGTCAAACAGCCTTTTGCTTTTTTTCCAGAGCTGGAAGGTTTTTTTTATTCCCCACAGTTGAGACGGAGATGTCAGGAAGCACAATTCTTCCTTTCCTTAAACCACTGAAACGTTTTCCTCGTTCCTTTTCATCCAGAAGCCATTCAGCCAAGATGTGTGCTTGTTTTATAAAAAAGCTTCGCCTCTTCTCAGGTTCTGGCTCCAATTCAGTGCAGAAGATGGACCTGGACCCGGTTCAACCGTCTCCCTCGACAACGTCTCCTTCAGCATGGACTGCTTCTTGGCCTGTGAGTATTTTCACATGTTTGTTCTGTCAGGCAGGTTTGAGTTACAGGACTCCGTTGTTGCCAGCAGAATTAACTCGAAACATTCTTAAAGTTAGGATGACTTCTCCTGGGGCCATTCACACGTGTGAGGGAAAACTTGTCCGGACCATACAGGAGTGTGTTAACATCATTCCAGGTCAAAGGTCATTTCTACAGCAGAAAGACGGTTCCCTCACAGGTAAAAACATTTAAAGCAGCTGCCAGGAGTGGGCGTTGCAGCAGGTTCACCTCAAGGTCAAAGGTAAAATAAAGATCTCCAACTAAGGCTCTACGGAGGCCCATGAGGTTCATCGTTTCTCTCAATCAATCAATCAATCAATTAAAAGATACTTTATTAGTCCCAGAGGGAAATTAGAGTTTCAGTACACACAATTCAGAGATCAGACATACATGGGCAAGACACATGACAAGAACTGGTGACTGTGGTCATTCGCAACCTGAGCCACGCTACCTTAATAGAGATAAGAGGGTTACATGAGGATTGGTTCAGGTGGAGGGAAAAAGGCTCTTCAGAGCTACCCTCCACCAGGAGGGCAGCTTTGCTCTGCAAAAAAACACCTCAACAGATATGCAACAGACTTCAGACATCACAACATAACATGAGACTCCAATAGGAGGGGGGGGGGGGGGGGGGGGGGGGGGGGGGCTGGGATCCTGTTTCCCCCAACGAGAGCAGCCATCTACGGCGCTCATCTGCTGTACAGTCACAGGTGGGAGTTGAAGTCCCCCAATCCAAAGGTTGGGGGGGGGGGGGGTTCACAACATCTGTCTGCATTCCTTTGTGGGGGTTTTAGTTGCTTGCCGCTACCAAGGCTACCAGGGCGTCAGATTCAGATAACAAGAATTTGTTTGGGTCAGGCTGAGATAATTTTCCTCTCTGCCTTCAGTCTTTAAACTGATCATTTCCAGTCCTTCTGTGAAGCCAGTTTTGGGTTTTTAAACATGTCCGGTGACTCTCTCCGAGATGACATCCATTTTGCACACTAATACCGGTATCGCAGCCAGAACATTGTCCTGCTTACAATTCACTTTGAGTAACATCCCAGTCTGAGAAGTTTCCACATGGATGGTGCTTTCCGTGGGTGCGGGTCGCCCTCCAATCGCTCCCGTCCTCCCAAATTTCCAGAAAACCAGATATCCTCCCACTCCAATCAGGAGAAATCCAGTGATCATCAGACCGAATATCCACACATCTTCAATGTCCTCAATGGACAGCTGGGAGAGGCATACGATCTTCCACTCCTTCCAGGAATCCAGCATATATCCCACCGGGTGTGGACGTGTGGGAGCCCCCTGCTCCGTTCTCATTGTTGAAAAAATCTTATCGATCGCGTTGAATGACCAGTTTATCAAATCCGTGGTTAGTAAAAATAGAGTTTTTCAGGAGAAATACAGAGAAGCGCTCTGTGGGCAGACAGGACAAAGAGCCTTGGGGAAAAAAAGATAAGGGAGCGAAAGAGGGAAGTGTCTGTACTCCTCGAGTGCCAGGTTTTGGACTCTTACTTCCTGATATCTGGACATCTCTCCTCTGATTGGCTGACAGCAACACGACTCTACCACTGACTCTGTTTGCTCTGCAATGGTGATGTTTTATCTCCACAAATAACACAAGCCTGGAGGAGTTCTGCTGTGTGGTGGAGGAGCTAATGCTTCTAACAACCAGCAACAGCCTTCCCCGTTGTGAGCCAAGGTGGAGTCCATGAATGTTTAGTGACAGTGTGACGTAGATCTGTGAGGCTTTTCTAATCCTAGAGTTTCACCGTCTGTTTTCTGTCAGATGCTACTGCAGATCGGTCTAGGAGACTATCTTCATGATCAGCCTGCATGAAACACTCAGAGTGGCCCGTTAGTATCAGAAATAAGATTTTAAAAGGGTTTTTTTTTGTGTTCCACACCTTTAAAGCTTATTAAGTTATTTCATTATTAATAATTTTCACAGTTAAATTCCAACTTTTTAATACGCTTTAGATGTTTAGATGTACATGTGAATCTTTGCAGCTCTTATTTTGAAGGGCTACAAGTAGGAGGTAAAATCTGAACCTCAACCATGGCAAAGCTATCCATCACGTCGAATGAAAACTGAACGAGTTCGAGAGCATGACGGAAGTCACTTCCTCCTCCTTTTTTTAAATTCATCAACACACACCTTCTGGGTAGATGAGACCCATAATGCACGGTGGTGGAGGGGTGATGATGTGGGCTTGTTCTCCAGAGTTCCTACAGAACCCTGTGGTAAGCTGCTGGATTCACTTTTGGGTGAATTTGACTAATTTTATAACCCAATGAAGATGAATTAAACATGCCATTCTCCCCAGAACTTGACCATCTCAGTCAGGACCGTATGAAGGAAGCCTTTTTCACGCTAGGCGTGATCTCTGTGGATCTGCAGCTCAGCAACGCTCCATGAAAATGTTTTAAGCCTCTTTGGACAAAAGCATCTGCCAGATACATGAGGATAAAAAGCCACACGATTACAACCCTTTAAATGCTCCATTTGATGTGTTTTAAAATGTCAGCTGCTGATTGGTGAGGCTTTCTGTTCCCGTGCTTAGAAAGGTCAAGCCTGGGTCACCTCTACAGATATCTTTGTGTTCTGACTGAGATGGTTTATTGGAACAAAAACAGGAGCGAGATGACAGCGGCGCAGGAATGAGAATGAAAGGTTAGGAGTTCAGCGCCTCCCCGCGTCTCTGCCTATCTGAGGGAGCCTGTTTGAACTGTGATGAGAATAGTAATGACTGAGCCTCTCTGGGCCTGAAATAGCTCCGACAGGAGGAGTGTGTGAAAGTGGAGCAGCATATTCGGCTCTAAGGGACGAGGACGTGAGCGCAGCCCCCCTTCTCACTCGTTCTGCTGTCATCTGAAGCTCCCAGGTTAATTATTACACCGGTCCTACCCATGTTCTGCTGTGATGTCACACCAAAAACCGTCAGTAATCTATTTGCATCACCTGTAGATGTTTGAGATGAATACGGTGGGAGGAAAGTGACCCAGGCGAGCCGCTGTCCTCCTGCCTTACTGGGCCAAGGACTTTTTATTTACAGAGATGAGATTCTCTAGGAAATGTCTGTGCTTCATGTTCTCCAGAAGGTTCCCCGGTTCCCTCTCAGCAGATGGAGAGTTCTCCATCCATTACCCACGCCGCGCTCGACACGGTCCCTTTTTATCGCCTGTGTGTCCGAACGGTCGATGTGAGACGCTCTGAAAGACGTCGTTTCCAAGAGCGATTACTGTGGCTGATGAACATGATGGATCTCTGCGCCGTGACACAGCGCTGTAATGTCTTCTGGTGTGCCCCACTTCCCTGAGCTACGGTGGGATATACGGTTAGATGAGCCGCTGAGGCATCTGCTGCCCTTCAGCTGTTGGACCTGGCGGTCACTTTTAGCATTTTATTTGTATCTAGCATCGTTAAATTAGTTTATTGGGTTGTGCAGCGCGAGAACTTCATCCCCTCTCTCTCTCTCCTCTTTTTACATAAACTTATTCTCTTTTATGGCAACACAATCGCCCCAAAATCAGATTTACAAACATCAGAGTTAAATATTCATCTTTTTTCTGCTGTACAAGCTGACAAAAGCATCATTTTACTAACAAAATCAGGCTTGTCTTTTCAAATATGGAGGGCCAAAAGTGCCACAACACAATAAAGCATTAAAACATTTAAATGTCATTAATTCAAATCTCAATTAACAGCATAAATATTTGATGAAATTCATCATTTATTAAATGTTTCATAAATAAAAAGTATTTAATTCATAAAATCACACAATTATGCCATACATGTTTTCTGTATGGAGTAGCAAGAGTGACGCAATTTGATAAATAAATAACTGTGATGTCATCAACAATCTCCTCCCTGAGGCTGAGCCTTACCGTGGTGGAGGAGTTGGGTCCCAGGAGCCATGTTGTCCCCTGGTTCGGTCTCCTATGGGGGGTTGGTCCAAGGTGAAGGACAGTTAGAGACTTTTATGAGTTTAGCAGCAGAGTAGCTGGGGTTAGAAGCTAAAACGTCTGAGAACTGCTGCTAGAGACGTTTATTTGAAGGCTCCAGTCAGAAGGCTGGAAACAGACTTCTGTAGAAACATCTAAAACTAGGAAATCATTAAACCCGCTCTGAGTAAAAGTTCAAGCTTACATTTGTTTTGGGGACATTTCTTCGTTACATCTCCATCCTGTCGGCCAAAATGCATTTAATTTAGTTTTATTCCCATAAACCCATAATTCTTACTGCAGAGGAAACCTTCGACTGGTGTGGGTTTATTCAGCAGCCACCTGTCCTGGGAGTAGCTGGGTAGTAGCTGGGTAGTAGCTGGGTAGTATCTGGGTAGTAGGTGGGTAGTAGGTGGGTAGTAGGTGGGTAGTAGCTGGGTAGTAGGTGGGTAGTAGCTGGGATGCGTCACAACAACCCAGTTTTCACCAGTCAGACTTCCACAAGCCCTCGGTGCAGAAGGGAGACGCGTGGGGCTAATTAAATCCTTTACCTCATACCAGGGGCCTCGTTTGTGAAATAATTTGGGATTAATTAGTTCTTTAGTTTCACTTTAACAGAAACCACGTCTAACAACTCGTTAATAAACTCATTTATGGGAATTTTCTTATCTCTGATACGGTTATTGTTTCAGATTATGAGGCTGATTTCTGCATCAAGACAGAAGTTTGTTTGGTAATTCTGTAGTAAATTCAATCAGTTATGATCAATTATCAATAATTGTACAGTAAAAAGGTCAGAAATTACTTTTTTGTGTGTGTTTAGCTTTTTCATTGCCGGAGTTTTAACATCCCATTTGTTCTTCTGGAAAGACAGGGGCGTGTCCAGATCTTTTAAAATGGGGTGGCCCATGTGAGGCACTACTTTGTGCATGGGTGGCACCAATGGTTATGCCTTTTTTTTTACCTCGAGCCTTTTGTGGACAATGAAAAGCCCATTTAAAGAGAATTCAGTGTGGTGGCACCTGGGGTGGCCAATCAGACTCCAAGGGTGGCATTTGCTACCCCAGGCCACTCCCTGGACACGCCCCTGTGGAAAGGTCTCAGTAAGATGTCCCACCTAAAGCTCCCCTCAGATCCACCAAGTATCTTATTTCTGTGGTTAGTGGATTTGTAAACTGCTCATGAGTACATGTTTGTTTATTAATTACGTTGATTCTGATATTCAAAACGATGCTCCTGGTCTCTGGGAACAGTTCTTAAAATCCAGATTTCCAGAATGCTTTTCCAGCATGAATCCAACAGCTTATCCATACGAAGTCCTTCCTAACGTGTGGAAGACGGCTGAGTGGATTCTGCTCAGATTCACTGCAGACTGGAGATATTTAGCGACGTGGCTGGGTGGTGTCACGGTGCCCCGCCCCCCTGTGGCGAGCCCCTGATAGGCTCCAGGTAGCTTACAGCACCACACTAATGAACAGTGGCAGTCACGGCGACTGACGCCCTGCCCTGTGGATCCCGCCGCTCTGTGCTGGACCCGAACGAGCTCCTGTTCTCACCGCAGCGGAATACCAATGCTACGAGCTCTGCTGCAGCGTGCCGCCATGTTCAGAATAACAATGCCGCCCGCTTCATTAGCAGCAGATGTAAACAGTGGCTGGAGCTCCTAAAGGTTCGAGTCTGAGCTACGTGGAGGACCGCAGCCTCTGGTTTCAGATCCGATCATGAACTCCATCTGTTGGAAAGCTCCGCAGCAGCCGGGCCTCAATCATATTTATATGTGGATTACAGAGCGACGGAATGAGGTATTGATTTTCTAGCAGGCAGATTTTAGGAGTGCAGAGTGGAGCTTTTCAAAGCTATGAAGACAGAGTCGCAGCCAGAGCTCCTAGACTCCAGCGTTTAAATGTAAACACAAGATTAACGCTGAAAACGGCCTGAGATGATGGCTGTTCCTGCAGGAGAAGGTGGAGCGGGAAACCGCCACACCCTAGCTGTTCTGCACACGATGAGACGTCAGCCTCAGGTGACGGGGCGAGGAGAGGGAGCGCCCCCCTAACCCCCGCCCCTAATGACGATGAGCCCGGTTCGTTCCCACCGAGGAGGAAGATGAGTCATCGACTCGTCGTTTTAGTCAGATTTCTGCTGCTGACACCCTGGAACCAGCGCCCGCTCATCAAGGGGTTACATCCAGCTGCAAATATTTACTCCAGAAGTGTTGGAGCCTGAGAAAAAGGAAGAAGCCCCTCATAAACCTCTAAATAATTTCTTCTCTTGTGTTTAGCCATCCAGGGCAGATCTGTGGGGAATATCGTGTATCTGCCGTGAAAACAAACGTTCTACTTCTGCGTCAGACGGCTGGAAACCGTTTCTCTTGTTGTGTGAAATGCAAATAAAGCTCAGAACGCGTGTTATCAGCCTCTCTGTGGGCTGCTCCAAGTGCAGAATTTAAATCTGTCTTAATATTTAGGTCATGCGAATATGAATCTTCTTTATTTACCGTTTATTGTCGGCACGCTGCACGTTTCTACACTAAGGGCAACAGCAGGAACATCTCTGGGTGGAGATGTTCAGAATCCACCGTCTGGAGGTCAGAATGTCGTTTTCTGGCTTTCCGATCAGCCTCTATATGGAGAAATGGTTTATATCTTACAGGATTGATAGGCTAACGGACAGTAGATGAAGCCAGGGCCCTTTAGACCAAGTGTGGCCTTTTTTTTCCACAAAGTTTTTGCATTCTTTAAAAACCTTTATGTTCATATTTTTACTCAAATGAAGCAAACGTACCCAAGCCTCTTGTCTCATCGCTACACAGACGCTTTTCTGCCATAAATTACAATCATTTAAATATTCTGTTGCGTTTTTGAAAAGGTCTTGTGGTCTGTGGGGTCTTTACACTTGGTTATTATGGTTATTATGGTCTGCATCTCAAAGAGTTGGGACTCCTCTGATTTACATCTAAATGTCAGCAGTCACTAACATTTCAAACTAGCAGTTAGCTCATCACTCCTCAGGGACATAAACCCTATTTCTCTGCACAGAGGCCACTCAGGGAACAGCTGGTAAAATGGTCACTTCTCCTAACTGTTACCCAGGCGCATTGGTGTGGTTCATCACAACCAAAGGAGGAATCTGCATATCGTTTTTTTTTTCTTCTGAATCGATCCTGGAACCTCATATGGACCCGCCGGGTCACGTGGAAGTGCTCCGAATCGATCTGTAGACTTTCAGATTTTGTGTACAGACACTCCGTGTGTTTGTTGTTGTCCGGCCGATATCGGACATTGATTTTTGTCATGGAAGCGGGGGTGTTCTCTGCGGTGCCTGATCAGAAGTGGCTGCAGGTCTCCGGCGCAGACGCAGAGGTGCTGGTGATCTCAGCTCTGATGAAGCTGCGGGTTTGATGGATTGCTACCGAACCCCCGGAGCGAGCGCACGTACACGTTTACTGCGAGATGGAGCCGCGCGGTATGATCTTCATTCCTCCTGTACGCTCAGCAGATGAGAAACGGACCCCTGCTGCTGGTGTTTAATGTACTTCTGAGGGTCGTGTAATAAAAGAGCTCTTTCTCAGTCCATGTGTTTGATCTAATTCCAGCCAATGGCGAGTTTCCACCTGTGGCCTCCAGCACCTCCAGGATCTCCTCCAGACCCACGAGCAGGACCCCCACGCCCTCCGTCAGAAGCCCGACGGTCTCCTTCCCCACCACCGACTACTGTAAGTCTGCAGCTTTCTGCATCTGTAGCTCGCCCTGTCTCTGTGTCAGCATCACACACACACACACACACACACACACACACATATTTATTTATGCACTAAAGTGAGCAGCACAGTAAGTGTGCCCCCTGCTGGTGAGAGCCGTGGCTGAGTGGGAGCTGCAGAGATCTCCTTTGGCATTAAATGAAGCAGGACGGGCAGTTTTGATGTGTAAAATCTCCCAATTTGTCTCCAGAGAATGTCAGCGGAGCCAGTTACTCTGACTTGACATTTTCCATCCCGCACTCCCTAAATTCCTGCTTCAAAGGAGGAAAGACGAGCTGGGCTTCATTTTCTGTAGTTTAGGTCGTGCGTCTCAGAGCAAACCTTCAGCAGGAAGCCGTGGTGCTGCTGTCGGATCAGACGCCTCGGAGTGAGCTGGTGCTGAGACTCGTTCTCCAAACGCCATCCACGCCAACGTTAACTCGCTCGTTAAAGGTCTAAAAAAACGTCCCCGAGTCGCGAAAGGTTCTGGTTTGTTTTCAGTTTTTTCACAATCTGCTTTCTGATCTTAAAATGTCATCTTGAAGCATTTTAGCTGCTAAAGCAGCTCAGGAACGAAGATGCTGATTGTCTTTGGCAGAAACATGTAAACGGTTTCAGCCTGTATGGAGCAAAGATCCGTTTCTCCAGCTGATCTGTTTCATGATGCGTCTGTTTAAGGTCAAAGGTCAGACGTTCTAGAGAGCAGAAGTCATGGTTCAATCAGGTACAGCTGGACCAGACCATCACACTACCACCACCGTGTCTGGCTGTGTTTTAGGGTTAGGTTTAGGGTCATCAGTACCAGAAGATCACCAGGTTGTTTTTGGAAATGTGACACGAGTCTTTGCTGAATGCTGACCTCTGACCTCTACCTGAACCAGGTGAGGCCTGCAGGGCTTTAGATGTTCTGAGTTCAGCAGGACGTGTTGCTTTTTGAGATCTTCCTCCTACTTCCTGTTCTACAGAAGGGATTTTTCTTTCTACAGGTCTGGTCTGAACTGATCTTTATAAATAATCTGGTTAATCCCAGATAATCCATCTAATGAGGATGTAGTCAGATTACTGTTTCACACAGAGCTGGGGTGGTTTACGGGTTATATCTGTTATATCTTGTGAAGCAGAAGTGAACTTATTCCGACTCTGAACAGAAGTGACTCGGATCACCTGAATGATTTATGATGAACAACAAACATCCTGGTACTTTACAAGTTCTGCGCTGTCTGTTTGGACAGATGTCTCCAGGACAGAACAGACACCCCCACCCTGACATGCTCATTAGTGTCCCTCCTCCCTACTCTCTGGGACGAGAGCGGCCTCGTCTCTTTTCATTCCTACATCGCTCTCTTGTCTTTTCCGAGTCAGAAACTGCTTCCTGCCCGAATCTCCGGATGTTGTCCCAGTTTTCCCTCTCATCACCCTGGTTTCACCTTCATCCTCCTCCTCTTCCTCTTTCTATCCGTCCAGTTCTGACCCAACCCGATGCATCAGAGGCTCATTCATCCACCAACCCCTCCATCCATTCACCCACCCACCCCTCCATCATCCATTCATCCACCCACCCCTCCATCCATTCACCCACCCACCCCTCCTTCATCCATTCATCCACCCACCCCTCCATCCATTCATCCACCCACCCCTCCATCCATTCATCCACCCACCCCTCCTTCATCCATTCATCCACCCACCCACCCCTCCATCCATTCATCCACCCCTCCTTCATCCATTCATCCACCCATGCCTCCATCCATTCACCCACCCACCCCTCCTTCATCCATTCATCCATCCACCCCTCCATCCATTCACCCACCCACCCCTCCTTCATCCATTCATCCACCCACCCCTCCTTCATCCATTCATCCACCCACCCACCCCTCCATCCATTCATCCATCCACCCCTCCATCCATTCACCCACCCACCCCTCCTTCATCCATTCATCCACCCACCCCTCCTCCCTCCATTCACCCACCCACCCCTCCCTCCATTCACCCACCCACCCCTCCTTCATCCATTCATCCACCCACCCCTCCTTCATCCATTCATCCACCCACCCACCCCTCCATCCATTCATCCACCCCTCCTTCATCCATTCATCCACCCATGCCTCCATCCATTCACCCACCCACCCCTCCTTCATCCATTCATCCATCCACCCCTCCATCCATTCACCCACCCACCCCTCCTTCATCCATTCATCCACCCACCCCTCCTCCATCCATTCATCCATCCACCCCTCCCTCCATTCACTCACCCACCCCTCCTTCATCCATTCATCCACCCACCCCTCCTTCATCCATTCATCCACCCACCCCTCCTTCATCCATTCATCCACCCACCCCTCCTTCATCCATTCATCCATCCACCCCTCCATCCATTCATCCACCCACCCCTCCTTCATCCATTCATCCACCCACCCCTCCTTCATCCATTCATCCACCCATGCCTCCATCCATTCACCCACCCACCCCTCCTTCATCCATTCATCCACCCACCCCTCCATCCATTCACTCACCCACCCCTCCTTCATCCATTCATCCTCCCACCCTCCTTCATCCATTCACCCACCCACCCCTCCTTCATCCATTCATCCACCCACCCATCCGTCCTTCATCCATTCATGGGTGGGTGAATGGATGAAGGGGGGTGAAAGGGTGGGTGGGTGAATGGATGAACATCCCTCCATCCATTCATCCACCCACCCTTCCATCCCTCCTTCATCCATTCATGGGTGGGTGAATGGATGAAGGAGGCGAGGGTGGGTGAATGGATGAATACCCATCCATTCATCCGCCCGGGTCAGAAAACCAAGTCTTCCCCTCCTCTTAGACTTTTCAGTTCCTCTTGGAGAATCCTACGGTTTTCCTGGATCTGTCCCAAGGTCTCCTCCATAGGGAGGTGACCAGGATGCATCCTCATCAGATTCCTAAACCACCTCAGCTGATTCCTTTATGCATGAAATCATCATTTATTTATTAACTAGGTATAATTTTGGCCCTGGTTACTTAGGAAACCTGTTAATTATGATTTTTCCGTAGTAAAACTGTGTTTGCTGTCGATGCCTCGGCGCTCCGTCAGACCGGTTTTCATAACAACGTCCCACTTTCATCCACACAACAAGAGCAGCCCATGCTGCGGGATGATGATCAAAACTGGCGTCAAATCAAAGACCAGCGAGTTCGGGATTGAAGTGATGCGATTGGCCCTGACACCAGATGTTGTCCCCCGAGCGCTCCATGCCGAAAAGGAGTTTTCTGTTTGTTAATTAGCCGAACAGAGAAGATGTCATTCTGCACATCATCGTCCTCCAGTTTATTAAACCTGACCTGCGGAAATCGGCTAACTGCTTTTGGTTTTAGAGGGAACCTTTAGACGGATAACGAGACGCACGAAGGTGCTGCGTTCAAACGTGTCGGATCTGTCGGTCCAGAGAGGACAGCTGCCACGTTCTCGAGGAGAACTCGGACTAACAGGAGAACAGCGAGGAACACAAACAGGCTTCAGAATTGTGGCTTTGACTGCTAACAGTGAGTTTGTTTACCTTCTGGAGATGTTTAGGGATTATGGAACAGAGTCCAGAAGGCAGGCTTGGGTCTGATCCCCAAACGTCTCACCGCGCCGTGAGTCACCAAACGTCTTAATCATGTCTCCAACCCCTCCTCACACACATCTGCACATCAGGCTGAGATGATTTCCAGACTCCTGCATCAACTCTGATCATTTGGAGACGAAATCTGTCCCTGGACGTGTTACTTAAGACTTGTTAGGAGTTGGAAAACAAACGTTTGGAGACATTTAGGACATCCTCTCTGGCGAGCCCACTGTTGTTGCCTGTTCCAAACCAGTTTTCCCGTCCAAACCAAACGATCTGGAAAAGTCTTTTCCGTTGGAGCGAACCTGTTTGTCCATCCTGCCATGAATCGTGTCCCTGTGTGTATTTACTCTGATCTAGACAGCAGGGTTCTTCTGCTGCCCTCTTTTTGGTTCTCTTCAAACTCTGAACTCAACCTCAAAGTTCTGGTTGTTGTTTTCCTCCGTTAGAGGGCAGAACCGATCCAGGCCAGTCGTAGTCATGGCAAGTGGAAGACTTCCAGTGGAGCGTGACGAAGGCTCGGTCCATCTGTCTCTTTGGCCGTCTGTCTGTCGCACACAAATGTTCTGATGCTGCTGATCAGCCTCTTCCCCAAAGCCGGGAGCGTCTGTGTGCAAACCAACATATTGGTGTTTTAGATCCAGTTGGCCCCAAGATGGCCTTTGTTGGTCATAAAGAATTCATTTAGTTTTATTGCACCAAAACAAAATGCCGTCTGAAAGCACTTTCCATAAAGCACCATGACATGAATGAGGATGATTTCACTCTTGTTTTAGAGGGATAAAGACGGATGTGCTGCCGTCCAATCAGAGACGTTTGTCTCTTGTTCTCAGTCTTTTTCAGCGTCTCTGGAACAATTCCTCCCGGATGAACCCATTACCTCGTTTTCCGATGAAGGTCACTCCTTGTTATGATAATTTCATGCCACTGGTGACAAAGTTCACTCAAAAGGAGCTTCATCTTACCTTCGTCCCTGGTCTCCCAGGGATGCACGTCTGCTACGTGTCTGCAGACCTGTTATCACCGAGGACTCTCATCTCTGAGACTGCATCTTGTTTTTGTTTGCTCTGCCAAGTGCTCGTCGCAAAAATGCTCATTCCAGCTGTGTGTGCGTGTGTGTGTGTGTGTGTGTGTGTGTGTGTGTGTGTGCACGCGCGCTCCAGTTAGCTCACTCACATTGATGGACCAACAAGATCGATAAGATGGGTTGAAGTGTGAAACCACCTGCTCTCCAGGGAGAGACGAGAGGAAAGACGGATGCAGCCAAAGACTCGTCTGTGTTTAAGGTCGAAGATTCAAGATTATTTTATATAAAAGTCATCAAACAGGATTCAGGACAGGTGACTCGTTTATTACGACGAGGACCTGTTAGACCTGAGACTTGTCTTGTTTATTCACATCACTTGGCCTTGACTCAGACTTGGTCTGACCTTCATATTCCAGTATGTTTGTCCTTAACTAAATCCTAATCCAGGTCCTAATCCAGATCCTGGATGAATGGATGAACTAAACCTTTTATAGGGAGTCTAAGTCACGCCTATCCACTTCGGGTCCCTGGAAGAATGAAAAAATGAATGCCAGTCAATGAGGCTAAACACACAGTTTTTCTAACCCTGCTTGAATTTTAAAGAAGCATTTTGATACCAAGAACACGCTTATTTTAAGTTTGTGTGAAAATAAGTCCAGGTCTACAAATGCGCATCACAAAAGTGACGTCATCGAACCAGACTCGGAGAAAAACTGCGGGAAAATGGCTGTAAGTTCAGTGAACTTCAAATCCTTCCTTCAGGAGGAAAGAACCACCGTAAATCTGGTCATTGGTACAAAGCAGCTATGCTAGGGGAGAGGAGATTATGTGGTGACGTCACATATGCGATGTGCCGATGTCTGATTTGTAGTCATGCTAATTAGGAACTTTTACAAGCTGATAAATTTCGAAGTACGTGACTGGCGTGGTCGAAACACCCGTCATTACTCTACATTCAGACTGAAGTACATCATATGTGTGACCCAGGGCCTTAAGCTTGGTTTATTCTTGACACATTCACTTTCCGCTTGGTGATGCGGCTCGCGGATGGAACGCGCTTCACAACTCGCAGCGTTTATGGTTCATGCGGCTCGTCTCTGCGGTGAGCCAATATTCTCCCAAACTGTAGGGGGCAGCATGGAGCTCTACAGCATGCATCCAACACTACACCATAGTAGAAGTAGAAATTACTGTTTACAACACGGCATTTCAGCATTTTTAACAGCGTCCTCGTCTTTTCCGACAGTGCGAGCTATTTCTCTCCAAGAATTATTAACAACATGTTGATCACGGTGATCTCTGAGAGCTGAATCATACAAATGTCTGTGTTTACGGACCTCTGCCATACTAGCTCTTGCCAGTCCGCCATGTTTTTCTGCGTCCGACCGTCCACGTGGTTAGAAAATTTCCGAGGTGCGCGGTGCGGAAAGTTTGGGCCGTGCAGAGCCGCGGTGGAGGGGCGTGGTTGTTAAAATGACGCAATTTTGCCGCGCGGAGCCGTGCGGACCTCGCGGACGCGTCAAGCATAAACCAAGCCAGGCTCCACCACGCCTCAGAGTTTCTGATCCGCCAGCCGGAATCAGCTGTTTGGATTTGTGCTGCAGTGCATTGTGGGTAGACATCTCTTCTTTAGGGCGTTGTTTCACACGACTTCTGGTTTGTTCAATTAAACTTTTACAAATATTTTTGTCATTTTAGAAACAAAAGTTTTCTCCTGCAAGTCTTTTCCCAAACCGCGTCATGACCTTTGACCTTTATGCCTCTAACTGAGGCTAGAGTCCAGAAGGAAGCTGTGAAAAATCTTTGGGCGAACTGTGGAGCTGTTTTGAATATTTTTTTCAGCTGTAAATAAACATTTCATATAGCAATACTTATTTTAGAGATGACCTTTAACCCCACTTCGCTTGCATTAACACACGCCTGTATGCTCCAGACCAGAGAAATGCTTTATATCCTGTGAATTTAGCAGGAATCACATTTAAATTAGATAAAATTGAGAATTTACAGAGAGATGGAGGTGATGAAGAGGCATTCTTCTTCCTCACTGAGCAACCTTAGGTCAGGATTTAGTGCTGCAGCTTCCTTCTTGTCTAAGAAGCTAATTACAGAGGAAAAGATGTTGATTAGCTCAGATGGAGGCTTGGACAGAAAAGAAGGAATGTTTGTCACCTGCGATCCTGTGGCCACGCCCCCTGCCGGTGTTATGGATATGATAATGGTAGCATGTCACATGAGGGGCTCCGGATCGGAGCTTCCATATGTGCTGCAGCGGCGTTGAGCTGAAGTGAATGACAGACAAATAGACGGGTGGCGAGTCTGAGTTGTGTTCTGAATGCAGGCAGCCCATCATCGAGGATGGAATACTAAATCTGCCTTCCTGCAGCTGCAGCTCCACAAACCTTCAAATCTTCTCTTTTTTCTTCATCTGCAGCCAAAAAGTGGATTTTTCACACCTGCGGGGCCGCCGGCCCCGAGGGCCCGACTCCCTCTCAGTGCCTCAACTCCTACAGGAACACCAACGTCAACGTGACGGTCGGCACCAGCGGGTCCTTCAAAGGCATCCAGATGTGGCGAGTCCCGGAGACCGGCACCTACAGGTAGGAGCCGTGCAGCCGGATCGGGCCGACACCTGCACACTCGAGCCGATGAGCTTTTAACAGCTACGGTTTACGGCGAACACTCGACCTCTGAGCAGCTCGTAGTTTTTACAGCCAATCAGGCTCTGCACTAACGCCCACGCTGAGCTGCAGTCCTCTACGAGCAACCAGAGGAAAATCAGCATGGAGCTGATCCGGAGTCGGAGCAGCTGAATGTCAAACCCAAAACCTCCCACTTGTGTGTCGGCGTTTAAATGTTTGAAAAAGCAACAGAACGGTTAACTTCTAGCTTACGTAGCTCTTTGCATTTACTGCTGCAGCCTTTAACGGGGATCAATATCACTCCTGTGGGCCCTCGTGAAAATATGAGCCATTTAAACTTGGATCTGACTCAGAAAAACGAATAAATAAATAAATAAAAAACGTGTCTGGAAGCTGCAAACCTCCCACATCCGCATAAAAACAAGCTCCAAACAAATATACTGCTGGGATCGGCCCGACGCCCTGAGCCGTAAAATACAACACGGTGTGTTTTAGAGGTTCAGGAGCCACACACCGACTCCTTGGCTGGTCCGGTTGTGTTCGTCTGGCAGCCGCAGAGATGAAAATGTTGTCCTCAGCTCCCAGAAGTCATCGGGCCAGCAGCTGATGTAGCTAACGCTGAACACAGAGCTCACAAACCCAAACCGACAGGAACCAAAAACATTCCAGTTCCCTAAAACCAGCTGGGATCTGGTGGCTTGTTCAGCATAAACCAAGTTCATGTCTTCTGCTGGTGTGTTTGTTTCATCCTCAGGAAGGTGACTTTTATTACACTCAGAGTGTTTTAGTGTTTACGGATTCATTTAGGCCTTTCTCACTAATGACATCACAAGGGCAGCGTCCAGAAACCCGGACAGCTCCGGGCTTTTATCAAAAACCAAACAAAACCCTGACAGCAGCTTTCTCTGGTTGAACTGCAGGATCACCGCCTACGGAGCGGCGGGTGGCCGCAGCGTCACGGCCATGAGCAGGTCACACGGTGTCTACATCACGGGAGACTTCCTGCTCAGGAGAGGCGAGCTGCTTCACGTCCTGGTGGGACAACAAGGAGAGGACGCCTGCCCCAACGTGAGTTCATCATCCAGTCAGCACAAGCTTGCTCTGAAGCCCCTCCTCCTTGTAGGTCAAAGGTCAATCGGGTTCCATCCAGTTTCTGTCGGCACAATAATTTCTCAGGAGTTGCCATGGAAACCAGCGCTAGTTTGTCTTTTCCTGTTTGCAGCATTAATTCTTACTGATTACTGTTATTACAGCAGCTGTAGAGTCCATTAGTAAATAATTCAGTAAGGTTTTCATTTAAAAACTTGTTTTCTTATATAGTTTATTAAGTTTTCCTACTGGTAGGGGTTTAATGGTGGTTTTGTTTCGTTTGAAAAGTGTTTGAAGTGTCTGGTTTCAGTGAATCTCAGCAGGCTGCAGATCCTGGAGACCAGTTGTGAACGGGATTCATGAAGAAGCGTTAGAAATGTCTCCAAACAGTCCGAGTCGCTGCTCGTGTCTGTAAATTAGTTCAGGTCAGATCAGGAAGTGAAAGAAACTTTGGTTGGAGATCAAATTAAAGGGGTTCCAGGGCGTTTTCTACAGCTGGAAACTCTTCTGGGCTAAAAAGGACCCTGGAGCACCAATAAATGGTCAAACACAGTCCCATAATAAAGACCTACAATGGAAAACTGGTTTGCCCCGCCCACTTGGACAGAACACGAATATAAAACAAGCTGTGTGCTGATTGGCTGGTTTACTCCAATGGCTCTATGGCTGTCATAAGCCAGAAGCTCTGTGTACAGCAGTGATGCGTGGTAAATGGTGTGTATTTGATATCGCGCCTTCTAGGGTTCTACAGCCCCCCAAGGCACTTTACACACACAGCCATTCACCCATGCACCTTACATTCACACGCTGGTAATGATGAGCTGTAATGTAGCCACAGCCGCCCTGGGGCACACCGATGGAAGCGAGACTTCCGAACACTGGCGCCACGGTTCCTCCGACCACCACCAGCAGGCAACTCGGGTCAAGTATTTTGCCCAAGGACACAGCGGCTGCGACAGACTGAGCGGGGATGAACCTGCAACCTTCCGATTATGGGGTAGGCACTTTGGGCCCCCTCGAGGTGACGATGAGTGTCCGGTGGCAGTGTTCAGTATCCGGATGACTCAATAGGCCCGCTGTGGTGAATAATCCCGGAATGTTACGTGTGCGCGCTTGTCCAGCGAGGACATTAGCAGTAGCTTGTAGTAGTACCTCAAGACGACTCTTGTCGTGATTTGGCGCGATATAAATAAAGTTGAATTGAACTTGGTAGCATTAGCATCGTCACGACCAGCCTTTATGTACTGTTGACGTTGAGATGGATTGATGAGTTTAAATTTAAGATGGCGGCGCTTTTCTCAGAACGAACAGCTTGTCCGTTACGGAGGAGAGCGGGTCAGAGGCGGCACACCCTACGCTGCCTTTAATCAACAACGAGAAAACGTGGTTCCTAATTCCAGAACCCCTTTAAGATCCTTTGTGGCTAAACTGCAACAATTTGGGATGACGAGGACAACCCGGTGAGATCGCGGCTTGAAGCGCCTTCATGGAGGTTGTTCAAGCAGACGCACGAGTCGTTTAGCTCGTCTGGGAGCCAGACGGGGACACTTTGTCCCTTTAGAGGCCGTGGCTTGTTACTGCTGAGCTGAATTATCTGTGTTTCATCTCGGTTTTCCCACTCGGCCACTTCCTGTTGCCGTTTTGATTCCCAAAAAAAGAGGTCCTCTCTGCTACCTTCCACTTATTAGTTTTCATCACGGGGCGTTCTAAAGCATCAGCGGAGAGGGAGTTACAGAGTTTAACTGAAACCTCACGAAGATTTCCCCTCGGAGAAGAAGAGGGAACACACACACCTCTGTGGGGTTGCTCTTTTTCTCTGCCAGGCACAAATTTAGCTTCATAAAGTGTGAAAATGCAACAACCGAAGGAGCTGAGAGGGAGATAAACCCTGTCTACCTGTCAATCACAGCCTGCCTCCTCTTCCTCCCTTCAAGAGCTTTTAGAGTTTCAGCTCAGATGGAGCGAGGGGAGGAAGCTCGTGCCCCTCAGCTCTGAGAGGAGGACAGGCTCCAGGCGGTTCAGCATGATAGCACACAGAAGGCATGAGATCTCAGCTGGGGAAGAGTCGCTGTGATGCGCCGCGCCTGACATCATTCACCAAAAAAACGCCCAGATTCATTTCCTTAAAGAGGCTGAATCTCTGGTGAGACAGCGGCGGCTGTTTGGGTCAGAAAAACAGATTTTAGTCCTGCTTCTGGTTAATTAACGCAGAACGAGGAGAAAGTGAAAACTAAAACCAAACCGTCGCCTCCTGTGAGGATACTTCTGCTCCTGAGCTAGAAGCAGCGGCTGACATCCATGAGCAGAAACTTTTCAGCAAACGGACATCTCTCTCTCTCTCTCTCTCTCTCTGGCTGCAGGCCAACGCCGTGCTGAATAAGATCTGCCTGGAGCAGAGCGGCCCGTTGGTGAACAAGAGCCAAGTGAAGGGAGGTGGAGGAGGAGGAGGCGGGGCCACGTACGTGTTCAAGGTAAGATGGGAGGAGGTCCTGCAGGAGTCAGCTTCTAAACTGAACCTGCAGGAAAATAAAGATACCTGTTCTCCCACCGCCAGAGGTGTTTATTCTAGATTATAAAGAGATCAGCCGGTGTAGAGACTCAAACATTCGTTATAAATGCTGTGGACTGCTGTTCCCAAGTTTGACCACACGGTGTCGCTCTTACTTCATTCTTACATTATTCACCTTTAAAGGTTCATGGTTCACCGTAAGTTGATAAATACATAGTATTTTCTGATGTTGGCACTCTTGGCTGTTTTACGATCGGGAGCACTTACTACACCTATTACGGTAATATGCCTCCAGCATTAGAGGAAGTGTTGTTGTTTACCGTTTGCTGAACGACTCATTTAAGAAATTAAAACACCACGATTGATTCATTCACTTCACACACACTGTAAAATCAAGTTGTTGGTATTAAAAAAAAAAGTGGCCTGAGCTATTTTTAGAGCTGACTGCTTCTAGTTCACCGTTAGCATTGTTAGCTTAATGTTAGCTCTAGCCTTCACCCGATATTAGAGTAAAACTAAACGGTGTCGTGGCTTCTGAAGGGTACAGGAAATAACTTCTGGGTCACTCCTGTTTACTGCTGTTGATTTTACAAAACACCCACTCGACAACTCTGCTGGCTCAGAGTGTAAACGAAGACTACGTCCCTCTTTGGCCTCCAGCATGACTGAGACATTAGACTTTAAGTTGCATATTAGTTCAGTTATTTATAGTTTAACTTCAGTTTTTAGCTTTTTTTCTTTTTAAATAACAAAGATTTTTTTTTGCAAGTTTGATAAAACGACAAACTTTAGTAATTTTGGTGAGAAACGTTCCAACATCAAGCCATTCCTTATAGATAATCAGCTGTAACAGAATAACAATGTGTGTGATGTTGCTTCAGCTGGACGGAAACGTGCACGTGCCTCTCATCATCGCCGCCGGCGGTGGCGGTCGGGGCTACAGCAGCCAATCAGAGACTCAGCTGGAGCAGATGGACTATGACCTCAGCCAACCGGGACGCAACGGGAGGTCCAACTCTTCAGGTGTGTGTGTGTGTGTGTGTGTGCGTGCGTGCGTGTGTGTGGGTGTGTGTGTGTGCGTGCGTGCGTGTGTGTGGGTGTGTGTGTGTGTGCGTGCGTGCGTGCGTGTGTGTGTGAGACAGCTGCTGGAATCGCCTGCAGCTAAATGAGCGTTGCAGTGAGAGAAACCGCCTGCAGACGTTTATTTTAATCTTATTTCATTTTTATTCAACACCAGAGTCTTTAGTTGTTAAACAAACACATAACATGTTTTTCTCCATGAAATAATTTATTCATGCTGCTGTTCAGGTTCAGCAGAGAAGAAAAATATGTACCTAACATTTTCTGCTAATAGACTTTTTATTTCGAAGATCATATTTCAACCATCCAGATGTGGGACCAGAGGTGTTTAAGCCTAAAATCACATCAGAGGTTAAGAGCTTTAATTATGTTTAGGGATGTACCGATCGGGTTTTTTGCTGCCGATCACCGATACCGATATCAAAGAATGCTGATCACCGATACCGATCACGTGGATTGGCCAGAAATTTTCTACAACATTATAATGAGTGCTACAAACTACATAATCTGGCAATAAAGGAAATGTAACCTAATCTAAAATGGTCTGTATTAAGGTTGTCACGGTGTGAAAATGTAACCTCACGGTTATTGTGACCAAAATTACCACGGTTTTCGGTATTATCGCGGTATTTTTTTTAAACGTGCTACATTTTCACACAATTAAATAAACCCTGTATGTCAGGAAATATTGTCCTCAGTTTGTGTCTAAATTTAGCCTAAAATGTGTTATTTTGTAATTATGTTATTTGTTTACATATTTCCCCCTTTAGTCTTTAAAATACCAACATTTGCCCATAACTTCATATTTTATGTCTGTTTGATGTCATCACTTTAAAAATATTAGATCAGATGATACTCAGTACTCAAGTAGCCTTCTAATCAGATACTTTTTACCCTTACTTGAGTAATAAACTCTATATCAGGAACATATCGTCCTCGGTTTGTGTCCTTCCAGTGAGCTTTGCAGATGTGGGAAAATGTCATCAGGCAGTAATCATTGTTAAATTCATAATTATTCTCGGAGAGAGACCAACTCTTATCTTCCCCTGGGAGCCCCGTAATGCATAGCGTCATTTCAACATGGCGGTGTCCGCCACACGGTTTATATGCAGGTAGCGGCGCTGCGGCTGCTTTATATAGCGACTCGTTGCATTCTCCCTCAACCCAAATCCTCAGATCACGCATTTTAGCTAAAACGCTAACGTTAGCTTGCCTTGCGTTGACTGTAGAGTTGTGGGTGATGGTCACGCAGATGTGTCATGAGATTTGAAGCGTTGCTGCCTTTCACAGACACTTTTTCTGCACATGCTGCAAACAGGATAGCCGTCTTCTATCAGCTCCCTCGGCATTCTTCAAATATCTAAAAGATGCCCGTACTTCCGACTTTGTCTTCTTTGAAGGATAATAAATGTCCTCCTGAGCGCTGCCGTCTCCTCCTTTGACCATTATTTCAGCTTTAGCTTCAAGAAAGTTTTGGTTGTAAACAACAAAGCGCGCTTGTGC
Source organism: Nothobranchius furzeri (assembly GCF_043380555.1). Lineage (NCBI taxonomy): Eukaryota > Metazoa > Chordata > Actinopteri > Cyprinodontiformes > Nothobranchiidae > Nothobranchius > Nothobranchius furzeri. The sequence goes on along the minus strand of NC_091758.1, from coordinate 41,312,421 downwards.
CGCCGGCAACTTCAGCAGATGATACGGTGGCTGGTAAGGGTCACCACGCCTACACCGCAGCCACGGTAAACCCACCAAGATAATATAGTTTTTAAAAAAACAAGACGGTTATTATTGTCAACTTTTTTTTTACCGGGGTGTACCGCTACACTGGTTACCGTGACAACCCTACCTGATCGGTCTGCTTTGATCTATTTTGAAAATTCAGATCAAAACCGATAGGGGCGCTATCGGCCGATTACGATCAAATGCCGATCCATCGTGCATCCCTAATTATGTTATACTTAAAGAGCAAGTCACCCCCTACCAGATTCTTACTCCATTCCCACTTCCTGTTGAAAAATGCAACAAATGCTGTTGCCTAGCAGACCGAGAGGGCGGAGCCACTAACAAATACACACACACACAGGCTCACAACGACATTGTGACATCATATGGTACTAGCTAACGATCTAGGGTACATCTTAGCCAATAGCGATGGCAGATATAAATTCAAATGCAGTGCAGAGTTTTTACCTGACAACGGCACAACACTGACAGTTTTAGGCAGAACATTTAAATTTTAACTAAACTGCACTAAAGTGCAAAACTATTGACGACACGTGTCTGCAGCACGACTAGCCACGCATTTATATAGTTTATCAGAAAAGAAAGTTGATTTGGGGGTGACTTGCTCTTTAAACTTTTATAACTCACTAAGTTTGTTCTCGTCTCCTTTTACAGCTTCACATGGGTGGTGTTTATCAGAGCTACAGGCTTTCAAAATAAAAGTTTAGGAAGAGCTTCTGCAGCATATGTAACCTCCTTCTAGTTAAACCACAACAGGGTGACGAGGTGTGACAACCTCTAAACCAGTCATGACTGGATCCCAGTTCCTGTTTCAGCTTCCACAGCAGTTTGCCTCACATGAAGTAAAACGTGTGTTTGACAGGGGGAGGTGGAGGCTGGAATGACAGCGCTCCTGTCAGCCAGGGCGGCAGACCGCTGGTGCTGGGAGGCCAGGGAGGCCAGGCCTGTCAGAAGTTCTGGCAGACCCGCGGTGGTTTCGGGGGCGGCGGCGGTGGATGCATGTCGGGCGGAGGCGGTGGAGGCTACAGAGGTTAGTCGGAGGAAGTTTAATAAATAACCTGTCAGGGTCTGAGTGGAGAATGTTGTGCTTTCACTTTAGGTGTAGACTGTGACACGCTGTTTATGAGTAAAATATTCCGTTCCTCACAGATTAATAATCTGTAAATCCTCCAGTTCTACATAAATTATCATTTACAAAACAGATTCAGTCATAATTAGGTAGAAAACTAGTAGGCAACTGTGCTTTATCTCTAGATGTTAAAAATAATAAAATAAAAGAGCCCATATTCACTTATTTTATTGCACGGTGGCTCTTTAGGGTCACTCAAGAAAGTAGAGTTTAGATTAAAGTCACAACGTTTTACATTCAAAGTGTTTTTATGGGAAACCTCTGAATGTTGGGAACAAAAAAGACCAGAAGAGAATTTTAGGAATCTCTAGAGTTCATTTTAAATCAGCTCAGACGGGAAGTCCTTATTACCCACGATGCATTGGGTAGATGCTTTTAGTTCATAATAAGAAGGGAATCGTTTTAGTATCAGTTAGATTTGAACACAATAATTATCACAGGCTCCTGTAAAGTCTCATCCTTGTTTTCAGGTGGAAACACCTCCCTGCACGACAACCCGAGAGCTGACGGTGATGATGGGACGTCGTTCCTCGGCCCAGACGGAGAACCCTTCCTCTATCCTCTGAAAGGTAACGTCTGGACGGATTTAGGGCTGTACGGCAACGAGGAAAGCCGGAGGAGCAAATCTGAAGAAACAGATTTGTGATTAGAAGATGACTGATGTGGATTTTGTCGCTGCCGATACCAATGATGATTTTTGGGGGAGGGGGGGGGGGGGGTTGGGGGGAATCAGGACAGCTGAAAAATTCGACCATTTTTCTGTTGTTTTGACTCCTAATTAACACTTTTAGCCGCCGTCGCCCCGGGCAGCCATTAGTCTGAGACACAAACTTTGATTTTCATGCATCTGGTTCTTTTTCATCACACTTAAAACTGACTAGGTCACGTGGGGTGTGATGTCATCACTAACAACTTAGTCTTAAAATGTTGCCATGATTTAAAACTGGGACATAACAGAAGCCTTCAGAGATTTTCATCATTTATGGCAATTTAACACACAGAGATGTTTGTTAATTACTGTCTTTATCAGGAGGTTAGTAAATATCAGGAGGTTAGTTACTACCAGTAGGTTAGTAACTTTATCAGTAGGTTAGTAACATTACCAGTAGGTTAGTAACTTTATCAGTAGGTTAGTAACTTTATCAGGAGGTTAGTAACTTTACCAGGAGGTTAGTAAATATCAGGAGGTTAGTTACTACCAGTAGGTTAGTAACTTTATCAGTAGGTTAGTAACATTACCAGTAGGTTAGTAACTTTATCAGGAGGTTAGTAGCTTTATCAGGAGGTTAGTAACTTTTTCAGTAGGTTAGTAACTTTATCAGGAGGTTAGTAACTTTATCAGTAGGTTAGTAACTTTACCAGTAGGTTAGTAACTATCAGTACGTTAGTAACTTTACCAGTAGTTTAGTAGCTTTATCAGGAGGTTAGTAACTTTACCAGTAGGTTATTAACTTTACCAGTAGTTTAGTAACTTTATCAGGAGGTTAGTAACTTTTTCAGTAGGTTAGTAACTTTATCAGGAGGTTAGTAACTTTATCAGTAGGTTAGTAACTTTACCAGTAGGTTAGTAACTTTACCAGTAGTTTAGTAACTTTATCAGGAGGTTAGTAACTTTATCAGTAGGTTAGTAGCTTTATCAGGAGGTTAGTAACTTTTTCAGTAGGTTAGTAACTTAATCAGGAGGTTAGTAACTTTATCAGTAGGTTAGTAACTTAATCAGGAGGTTAGTAACTTTATCAGTAGGTTAGTAGCATTATCAGGAGGTTAGTAACTTTTTCAGTAGGTTAGTAACTTTATCAGGAGGTTAGTAACTTTACCAGTAGGTTAGTAACTTTACCAGGAGGTTAGTAACTTTATCAGTAGGTTAGTAACTTTATCAGTAGGTTAGTAACTTTACCAGTAGTTTAGTAACTTTATCAGGAGGTTAGTAACGTTATCAGTAGGTTAGTAACTTTACCAGTAGGTTAGTAACTATCAGTAGGTTAGTAACATTACCAGTAGGTTAGTAACTTTATCAGTAGGTTAGTAACTTTATCAGTAGGTTAGTAACTTTACCAGTAGGTTAGTAACTATCAGTAGGTTAGTAACATTACCAGTAGGTTAGTAATTTTATCAGTAGGTTAGTAACTTTACCAGTAGGTTAGTAACTTTATCAGTAGGTTAGTAACATTACCAGTAGGTTAGTAACTTTACCAGTAGGTTAGTAACTATCAGTAGGTTAGTAACATTACCAGTAGGTTAGTAATTTTATCAGTAGGTTAGTAACTTTACCAGTAGGTTAGTAACTTTATCAGTAGGTTAGTAACATTACCAGTAGGTTAGTAACTTTACCAGTAGGTTAGTAACTATCAGTAGGTTAGTAACATTACCAGTAGGTTAGTAATTTTATCAGTAGGTTAGTAACTTTACCAGTAGGTTAGTAACTATCAGTAGGTTAGTAACATTACCAGTAGTTTAGTAACTTTTTCAGGAGGTTAGTAACTTTATCAGTAGGTTAGTAACTTTACCAGTAGGTTAGTAACTATCAGTAGGTTAGTAACATTACCAGTAGGTTAGTAACTTTATCAGTAGGTTAGTAACATTACCAGTAGGTTAGTAACTTTATCAGGAGGTTAGTAACTTTATCAGTAGGTTAGTAACTTTATCACTAGGTTAATAACTTTATCAGGAGGTTAGTAACTATCAGTAGGTTAGTAACATTACCAGTAGGTTAGTAATTTTATCAGTAGGTTAGTAACATTACCAGTAGGTTAGTAACTTTATCAGTAGGTTAGTAATATTACCAGTAGGTTAGTAATTTTATCAGTAGGTTAGTAACTTTACCAGTAGGTTAGTAACTATCAGTAGGTTAGTAACATTACCAGTAGTTTAGTAACTTTATCAGGAGGTTAGTAACTTTATCAGTAGGTTAGTAACTTTACCAGTAGGTTAGTAACTATCAGTAGGTTAGTAACATTACCAGTAGGTTAGTAACATTACCAGTAGGTTAGTAACTTTACCAGTAGGTTAGTAACTTTATCAGTAGGTTAGTAACATTACCAGTAGGTTAGTAACTTTATCAGGAGGTTAGTAACTTTATCAGGAGGTTAGTAACTTTATCAGTAGGTTAGTAACTTTATCAGTAGGTTAATAACTTTATCAGGAGCTTAGTAACGTTATCAGTAGGTTAGTAACTATCAGTAGGTTAATAACTTTATCAGGAGGTTAGTAACTTTACCAGTAGGTTAGTAACTTTATCAGTAGGTTAGTAACATTACCAGTAGGTTAGTAACTTTATCAGGAGGTTAGTAACTTTATCAGTAGGTTAGTAACTTTATCACTAGGTTAATAACTTTATCAGGAGGTTAGTAACTATCAGTAGGTTAGTAACATTACCAGTAGGTTAGTAATTTTATCAGTAGGTTAGTAACATTACCAGTAGGTTAGTAACTTTATCAGTAGGTTAGTAATATTACCAGTAGGTTAGTAATTTTATCAGTAGGTTAGTAACTTTACCAGTAGGTTAGTAACTATCAGTAGGTTAGTAACATTACCAGTAGTTTAGTAACTTTATCAGGAGGTTAGTAACTTTATCAGTAGGTTAGTAACTTTACCAGTAGGTTAGTAACTATCAGTAGGTTAGTAACATTACCAGTAGGTTAGTAACATTACCAGTAGGTTAGTAACTTTACCAGTAGGTTAGTAACTTTATCAGTAGGTTAGTAACATTACCAGTAGGTTAGTAACTTTATCAGGAGGTTAGTAACTTTATCAGGAGGTTAGTAACTTTATCAGTAGGTTAGTAACTTTATCAGTAGGTTAATAACTTTATCAGGAGCTTAGTAACTTTATCAGTAGGTTAGTAACTATCAGTAGGTTAATAACTTTATCAGGAGGTTAGTAACTTTATCAGGAGGTTAATAACTTTATCAGGAGGTTAGTAACTTTATCAGTAGGTTAGTAACTTTACCAGTAGGTTAGTAACTTTACCAGTAGGTTAGTAACATTACCAGTAGGTTAGTAACTTTATCATTGGGTAAGTAGGTTAGTAACATTACCAGTAGGTTAGTAACTTTATCATTAGGTAAGTAGGTTAGTAACTTTATCAGTAGGTTAGTAACTTTACCAGGAGGTTAGTAACTTTATCAGGAGCTTAGTAACTATCAGTAGTTTAGTAACGTTATCAGTAGGTTACTAACTTTACCAGTAGGTTAGTAACTTAATCAGTAGGTTAATAACTTCATCAGTATCTGGCCACTAAACCTAGAATCCTGGCAGACTTTTTCCCTGGATAAGAGCAGAATACGAGGGCTGCATTCCATTTTGGAGGAGTTCCTCATGTGAACGTGGTTTACAGGAATAAAATCACTTTGCCAGCTACAAAAGTGGAATGTGGCCCTCGCTGACAAACATTCTTGTTGAAGTGAAAATTTCTGACTTCAGATGAGCATTTCTCCACATGTTTCAAAATAAAAGTCTTTTCATTATTCTAAAATGTTGGCATATTAGATGGATCAGCTGATCAGTCATGTAAACATTTGGTTTTCCGCTCTAAAAATGTGAAGAACGTCATTATCAGAGGGCCTAAATGCTGATGCTGGTAAATACATTTTATAAAAGCAGAAATATCAGATTTTTTTGTTGCTAATTTGTTTAAATTTTGGTGTTCTGATGGAAACTGAACCAGAAACTTTGTCTCCAACAGAAATTTAAATTTCTTTACTTAGAGAAGCAGGCAGAGGGCGGGAAAAGGAAAATGGAAGCGATGAAGGTGTTCTCAAATCATTAGAAAAGATGAAAAGTGTGTGATAAGCTGATAAATTATCATCTGATTTGATAATCTGGGCTGCCGCTCTGCTGTCTACCATCCATCATTTACTGACCTTCACTGGCATTTATGGTTCGCAGCAAGTGAGTTTTGCCAATTAATGAGATTCCCGAGCTGGGAAGAACCAGAAGCAGGAAGGAGCGGGGAAGGAAAGAAAACGAGATCAAATATCAGAAATAAAAACGTTCTGGTGCAGAGATGTCTTCCAGCTGGGCTGTTCCCATTTTAAATGCTGCAGGAAAAACTTCCGGGATTGATTTAATTCATGACCATTAAAACACATGAAATTCCTTGTTCTGTTAGCAAAACGTCTAATTTCAACCAGACTTTCTCTGGAAGAACATCCAGGATCTAATAACCTTTGAAGCCACCCTGATTCAAGATGGCTGCCACAGCTAATTAGCGTTATCCATCACAAAAAAACGAAACTCAAGCTGAAATATCGTATCAGTGCTAATGGAGAGCACTTTTTTTTTCACTGTTTGACCAAAATTGCATAAGATGGTCTCATATCAGTCAACTTCTCCTCCATGTTTGCTCGGACATGTACGGAGCATCCTGCCCGCTCATTGGTCAGTGAATGAAACCTCCGTTGATTGGTCCTCGTCCGAGCGACATCGATGAAAAGTTGAAAATATTTCAACTTTCTGGGATCGCGTTGCTGGGTCGCCTGTGCACGACACGTGCACGAGCGCAAAATTTCACACGCACGTTTTTCGTGTTTCGCTTAGTAGGAGGGAGACCCGCGATTATCGCTTTGTCGCGCATGTCTCATTGAAAATGAATGGAGGAGAGGCGATGTCGCCTCCCGTGTGTCGACCCCATAACTCTTTAGACCGATGCATCAGGTGATCAACATCAGCCAAATGGAACATTATTTCATGCTAGCGCTAGTTTTTACATCCCGAGTCGGATCATTCTGGTGTCACCCGATCTGAGGACCAGAATCGGTGCATCTATAGAAACTAGACCTTTGTTCTGCTTCTATAGAAGAACAGACCCAGTAACGTCTGTGTTTAGTAAATAAATCAGAGTTCTCCCCCCCTGACTGAACGCTAACTCGGAGGAGGAAACCTTTAAAGATGCAGAACACAGAGCCGGACTCGTTAGTATGCAGGGAGCAGCTGGACTCAGGACATTTGTATTCTTCCTCTGAAACCGTTCCAGTGTTAGATTTATGTATTTGTACTTACACGAGATAAGAGAATCATGGGAGAAAATAGATTCTGCAGATGACTGCATTGGCTTTGCTTGCTAAGCAGCGCATCACTAATTCATGCGTGGCTGCTCTGTCCCCGCTCGCGGGCTGCTGTGAACTATTAAGGCAGTTTGTTTCTCCACCAACAAACTGAGTAAACGATGTAAAAAACATGTAAAACTTAATGACAGGAAGCCGTTAATCCCAGCTGCAGTTTCCGTTCCAGAAGATGTGAACAGATAGTGTTTCTGGTTCAAACGCCGCCCATCGGTGTCGGCAGAAAAAACAAGCCAGCGAACTGCAAACACCCCGCGCTCCCGCCGAAGCAGCAGGGAATGTTAATGAAATTCAACGTTGCTTTAGAGGGCTCCGACGCAACACAAATAATCCGGTTTGGCTGCGTTTTCCATAAATATGAAGCCGACTTTGCTCCTGACAGCACTCGTCTTCCACTGAGCTGCATTTATAAATAACACGTTGTTTAATGACCTGCCTGTTTCCATTTATACACAAACTCCTTCAGCCTCATTTAAAATATTCACTAACTCATCAGTGGATGGCTTCATGAGAGGATCTCATAAACATGTTGCTCCTTTAGCAGAGAAATCAGATCGAAGCGTAACCATAACCGGTCAAATCTGCTCTAAAATACAATAAATGTGTATTTATTCTGCTGTGGGACGAATGTTTGCTGCAGCAAAACTCACCTTAGTGAGTCATCTAGGTTTGTTTTAGTCTTCGTTTAGTTACTGTCAGGTCTCTAGATGCCACGATTCCTTCCCAGGATACGGAAAACACGAACGGATCGAGGAATTTAACAAACAAAATTCCTCATCTCACAGGATTTGCAAGAACAGCCACATGATAGTTTCTGAGGTATTTTGTCTGCTGCAGCCCCCGTAGCTGTTATGAAATGTCAAATTGTTGATTCACTCTATAACTAAGGTCAATAAACATGTTTTTAGAAAGAGGAATCCGCGATATATCGGCATCAAAGTCGGGATCGGCCGGTCTCAGTCGTGATTTTATCATTAATTATCAGGCCAAGACCCCAAACTGGGGTTGTCGTGTGTGACGCAGCAAAGGATTATGGGTGTTTCACTGAAGCAGCCTAACAAGTAGGCTAGGAAAGTGTAGAGTTAACTCACACTAGAATCAACACTGTTGCCATCAGTTGTTAGATTCTGAAAATGACCAATCAGATTAACCTATAAGGCTTAGATTGTATATTAATATCCCGGATACGTATATATCGATCTAAGTTCATACACCAACCAGTTTGGTCTCATTTTAATCCAAAGATTAGCGTTTAATTTAAATAGTTAAATTTTATAGCAAAAGTTATTTTGAATCAGAAGCTAGGAATCTTTGCTTTCAAATAACCAGAAATATTATTATTATTATTATTAGTATTATTATTATTATTATTATTTTCTGTGTTTCGTTTCAATAATGAGGCAAGTTTAAAAATGAAGAAATTTTATTACTAACAATTTTAAACTTAAAGATTTGGAACGACAATTACAAACGACAATTCATGGATGACAATTTAATGACAATTTTGAACAGCTTTGATATTAAACTTGTTTTAAAGGCAAACCTGTGGCTGGATGGAAGCTAAATTGAAAAATACGAATTTGGATGCGTGAATGGAATTATCAGAAGGTTTCTTTCAGAGGGAGAGGAAGCGTTCTGGATGAAAATGATGTTTTGCGGCTAGCTGAGTCTTTCACTTAGAGAAAACAGCATCAAACGCATTCCTGTGTTCTACCTCACCCAAACAGGAGACCCTCTTGTGGATCCGGAGATCAGGAGGATGTTGTTCATCCAAGATGACACTCGGTCCGGCAGGGAAGACGCGAGTGTCCGATCATCTGGTCCAGAGATGTCGCCGGGTACACAGTTGTCGAGCGCTTGGCGGATGGACGTTCTCGTTTTAACTTAACTCAGAAATCAATAACTCTGGGTAGAGTCTTCGTTAGCTGGTTACAGTTTCGTTTATTCTTTAGCTATTCTGGTCGGCGTGACAGAACAGCAGGTGGAGGTTTTAGGGACGGCCGTTCCCTGATCCTCTGTGATGGTGGTGGGTTCACGAACTGAACGTGAAGCTGGTGATGGTTACGGTTTACAAAAGCTCTCAGGACACTCCCACTCTCTCAGCAAGAAAGCTTGGTCATGCGTCAAAAACGTGTTGCAGTTATCGTTTATCTGGACTCTGTGTTAGATGGATAAGGTGGAACTGACCTTTGCCGAACACATCTTTTACTGTCATCAACCATAATCATCTTAATCATTATTATACCTAAAGCATAATAATCCATTTCATGTCATTAAAATACCTTTATATTGAACCAAGTAATCATTTATGATGATTTTCATAAACAGTAATAAAATCAAATATATTTTATTAATATTATCATTTAATTATTATCATCCTGACTTGATGTGTCCTTCTCTTGGGTCGGAACAGCAGCAGATAGACGGAACAGCAGCAGATATGGATATGATCTTCCAGACATCATGGCTCCTTCATTAATCTGCAGATTTAAAAGTACTGCTTGACCCAGCTTGACCCAGCTGGGTAGATATGACCTTTGCCACAAATTAGAGGACCTTTCATGATGCTACAAAAGTCAGTAACAGCCCCACATGATCTGTTTTCAACAGTACGCCGGTTGTTGCAACCGTCGTTTAGAGAGTGAGGAGACCCAACCAATATGGCGGCGACACGGTTACGCTCTCCAGCGCCCAATGGGGCGTCTATGTATTCGTGTCTATGACTAGAACTCCTTGAGGCAAAGAGTCATGTTTCCAGGAGCTGCTCCGGTTCACGCTGACCATCGAGGGTTTAACCGCTTTCATGTAAATCTGGTAAATATCCCAAAAGAGAGAGAAAACAAACACATTTAGCTTCAGTAAACAACAGCTGCATCAGACTAACGCTGCAGGAGACGAATGAAGCCTTCACATCCGTCTGAAACGGCTGTCCTACTGTAAGCAACTCCGTCTCATCTCAGATTCAGATGCTGTTTCAGTCGTTTTCTCCCGAAAGCGACGTGATGTCGTTTGAATAATGGATTCACTTCTCGTCTGCGACTCGTCCCCCATCGTCCTCAATTTGATAACATTTATTCAAGACGCACATCTCGAATTCAGGAGTTCTGCTCCGTTTTCCCTCCAGCGTGGAGTTTCTGAATCCTGATGTGTTTGTTGTTCGTTAGGCTGTGACCCGGTCAGAGGAAAACCTTTTTCCTGCAGGTTTCATCAGACGGTCGTAAACACACATTCATCATTTATTCATGTGGTCATAAGAACAGACTAGAGTTCATTAAGATGCTTTTCAACAGAAACCTTTATGTGCTGATGCAAAAAAAATCTAAATAAAAACTTAATCATTAAAAATGCATAAAATAAACTGGATTTGTATCAAAAGTTTGACACTTTTCATGTATTATGCCTGTTTTTGGCCTGTAAAAGTATAAAATACTATAGAAACTGACTCCTTAGGGCTCAGTTTAGTCCCCGTGTCTCACCAGAGATGAAAAACTCACACGTGAATAATATGGGGATGTTCTTGTTATTTTGTGATACGTTGATAGACTGTTAAGATGGAAAATGGGCCAAATACGGCCCGGAGGCCACCAGTTGATGATCAAAAGAACGATCGAATTAAAACAAGTAGGAATAGATTCTAGCTGACCTTTAAAGTGTGTTAAACCGTGTGTGTGTGTGTGTGTGTGTGTGTGTGTGTGTGTGTTACCTGCAGCCATGGAGGGAGACGGTGAGGTCATCATCAGCCCCGTTCAGAACTGCAGCCACTGTGAAAGCGGCGAATGCCACGAGAGCAAAGATGGCGTCACCTGTTACTGTGACGAGGAGCTGATCCTGGCTCCGGACGGCGTCTCCTGCATCAACGCTTCAGGTCTGGGAAAACCGTCTCATCAGAACCAGCAGGTGCCGCTGAGCTGGCAGCGATGACCGTTAAACAGCTAAAACTACATTTAAACGCTGATTTCACGTCAGCGGGAGGGAAAATCAGGTTTTTGTGAAGCTGGCCTGAGATAAATGACACATTCATGGACGTGGCCGAGAATAATTAATATGGCCGAGAGTTTCTCTGTGATTGGAATCAAAATAAGGTTTTTGTTGTGGTCTCGGTGCTATCTTAATAACCCCCAGAGAGCAGACCTGACGTGGGTAATGATTTCAGGTCAGAAAAGGTCAGAGTTTCCATCTGATCTGGTTGGTTTGCAGATCGGTTCCTCTGTTCAACAGGGTGAGAGGGTATTTACATGCACCAGCCGTCGCGGCTCCTCAGCACCGTTGTGCCGTCGCTTTCACGGTGTTAATGAAGTGGGCAGAGCGAATGCTAATGCTCCTCCGGGGGAGATAACCACCGTGTCACGCTGCTGTTTCCTGTTGTCTCGTAGACGTGTCGCTGCTGCCTCCACAGCCGAGTCTCTCCCACCTGGCTCTGGGTCTGTCGGTGGGCACCTCGGCCCTGATCGCCGCCCTGCTGCTGGCCGTGTCCGGAGTCATGATCAGTGAGTAGATCAGTCAGAACCAACTAAACCAGCACTGGAGCAAAGAACTGCACTACCCATAATGCACAGCTGTGACTTCATACATCAGAGGATGTTTTAACAGACGCTTTCTCTACTTGCGTCTGCACTTCCTTCTTCTCAGTGACATCAAAACGCCACTGTAGATGTGAGGTTCTGGCCGGGGGTGGGGCTGTCACATGATGAATATACTTCTGGACTTATTTCGTACGGTGGCCCAGAAGGTTCAACAGAACAATAAACCCTACAAAGGAAGTGATACTGAGATTAAAATAAGAAAAAGCCTGAATTAGACCAGAACCATGAGGCTTTAACGTCAGTCGGCTCTTGCTGGATCAGCCCTCATTTCCCATCATGCATCAGTGAGCTTGTCCTCATATGACCGGACCGCTGCAGAAGTAGAAATCAAGCCGTCCAGCATCATTTCATCTTTTTAAAGCTGTTTATCTGCCTTTTGTTCTGTTTTACCTTCAAGGACAAAACATTGTTTTACATCATGTCGTCCGTCAGGTGGATTACGTAGTTTTATCACCTCACCGGGACTTTAGCTGCTCATAAACCATCAATATTTACATGTTTTTGCTTCTTCTCAATGGAAGAATGCTCTTTATCTCCATCCTGGTTCCCTTCAGACTGATAAAGGATCCAGCCAATAACAACCAGACCTACACAGTCATTGAGCCATCATTTCCCACACACACACACACACACTCATTTGTTGAGGAGGTGGAGAAAAACAAGGACCGAGTGTGTGAAGAATGAAAAGTGCAGGTGATGGATAGCTGCTCAGCCGTCAGCTGACGGCGCTCATACATTAGACAGCACTTTGTAAATAAACAACTCTCCTACACACACCTGAACACACACAGATAATTCTCCCTGCCACTAGTGTGTGTGTGCATGCGTGTGTGTGTGTGAGTAATACTGAGGAGGAGGAGAAGTGGTTTATTTATTCAGGATCTGTGTTTATTGTGAGCATGTAGGATTTAAATGGTAGTGTCTTAAAGATGGGGGGGGGGGGGGGGGGGGTCTCAGACATTAATAATCAATCCTCAGTAGAGAACACACCTTTAGAGGCTCTGGGCTCTGTGAGTTTGTGTTGAAGTTCATTTGCTTCCCGCCAGTGTACCGCCGTAAACACACGGAGCTGCAGTCCATTCAGCTGGAGCTGCAGAGTCCGGACTGTAAGCTGAGCAAGCTGCGGGCCTCCACCATCATGACCGACTACAACCCCAACTACTGCTTCGCCGGCAAGACGGCGTCGGTCAGCGACCTAAAGGAGGTGCCGCGCCGCAACATCTCTCTCACCAGGTGAGTGTGTGTGTGTGTGTGTGTGTGTGTGTGTGTGTGTGTGTGTGTGTGTGTGTGTGTGTGTGTGTGTGTGTGTGTGTGTGTGTGTGAGTGAGTGTGTGTGTGTGTGTGTGTGGACCAACCCCTGACGGGAGACCAACGTGTGTGTGTGTGTGTGTGTGTGTGTGTGCGCGTGCGTGCGCGTGCGTGCGTGCACTTGTCTATGGGTTTGTGTGGACCAACCCCTGACGGGAGACCAACGTGTGTGTGTGTGTGCGTGCGTGCGTTCGTGTGCGTGCGTGCACTTGTCTTTATGGGTTTGTGTGGACCAACCCCTGACGGGAGACCAACGTGTGTGTGTGTGCGTGCGTGCGTGCGTGTGCGTGCGTGCACTTGTCTATGGGTTTGTGTGGACCAACCCCTGACGGGAGACCAACGTGTGTGCGTGTGTGTGTGTGTGTGTGTGTGTGACCTTCTAACCCTCACCCTCAGGGTCACCCCTGGTATGATGACATCCTCAGGTCTCAGATAAAAAGCATCAAGAAAAAACTTTAGAAAGACAAATTCCATCAATCCGAGTCGGGAAGAACTCGGTGCGATGAAAAGAGAAGATGGACTGAAGGACTATTTTACTCTTTCTTCTGTACTTTTGCTTCAGAACACGTTCAAATATCTGTTATTGTTTCACAAACAGAAACTCTGCTGTCAGATAATCCAGTTTGTGTTTTCTGACTCCTACATTTAATTTTAGCCGGGCAATAAAACGACAGCCGTGTGTTTAGAGCAAACTTTTCCTCGATTGACACGAGAGACCAGATGGTTGGAAACCTTCGATGTAGGAGCAGATGAACAGCCAATGACCGCTGCTCCTCGCTGGACCAGCTGCCTGCTGAAATATTTTTTTGTATTTGGTGTAAGGATGACGTGTGTGTGTGTGTTTGTGACAGGTGTGTGTGTTTGCTCTGCAGAGGCCTGGGTCACGGTGCTTTTGGGGAGGTCTATGAAGGCCTGGCTGTAGGAATCCCAGGAGAACCCAGTCCGCTGCAGGTGGCTGTGAAGGTGAGTCCCAACCAGCTCGGGTTGTTCTGTCTGGAAAAGCGACTCCATATAAACATCGTCCTTGTTCACCAGACCCTTCCGGAAGTTTGCTCTGAACAAGATGAGCTGGACTTCCTCATGGAGGCTCTGATTATCAGGTAAGAACCGTTCTGATCCACCTTCATCGTCGTTAATCGTTTATAACCGGCGTCTCTAACCCCGCAGCAAGTTCAACCACCAGAACATCGTGCGTTGCATCGGAGTCAGCCTGCAGGCCATGCCCAGGTTCATCCTGCTGGAGCTCATGACCGGGGGAGACCTCAAGTCTTTCCTGAGGGAGACCCGACCCCGGCTGGTGAGATGTTTCTCCACGGTGACCTGAGCTGCGTGATTTCCACGGTTTTAGAGAGAAGAAAGGTTTTCTGTTTGCTTGCTAAAACCATCAGCACAGATTCAACTCTATAAACGTGTTTTTCTCCCACGTTCGAGGTTTTAAACACTGGAATAGATCTTCATAGATGTTGGTGCTCCAGGCAGCTACACCCGGTCTTTGTCAGAAACCTCAGGATTATTCTCAAAAGGGGTTCGGGCATTCCTCCGCTGGGATCGGGATCCTCCAGGAAAAGCTGGAGCATGTTGCCAGGAGGGATGTCCGAGCTTTCCCCCAACCTCGGATAAGCGGCTGGAATCTAAGGAGGTTTTCTGTGTTTCTAAGCACACCGAGTAGATACTGGTGGAGCTTTTTTCACTGTCAACCTGTCTGATGGACATTCACACCAACGTCCTCCATCGTAACGCCTGGAGCACATGAACGCAGGTCTGAACTCAGATGTTCTGGGTAACTCTGTTTCCTCTGATGCTTTAGGACCAGCCGTCCAGCCTGACCATGGTGGACCTCCTTAATGTGGCCAGAGACATCTCTAAAGGCTGCCAGTATTTAGAGGAGAACCAGTTTATACACAGGTAGGTAGCGATGGGTACAGAATTGGGTACTTTTTAAGGTACTGACTGAATTCCATAGTACCGACTGAGCAACGATTCACGTCATTTGAAACGGTGCCTCGTTTCGGTACCCGTCCTTCATAACGAGAACTTGCCTAGACAGCTGCGCATGCGCAAGAGCGTTGTCGTCGGTCGCTGCGAGCGAGTTGTAAACAGAGCAGCATGGTAGAAAGAACGCACGCTAAAGCTTGGGTCCGCTTCACTAAATGTGATGGGTAACTGGGTGATGATGAAACCAGCGACATACAACGATCTAAGTGAGAAATCCTCATCTTAATCTGCTCCGGTAGGTAAATAAAATGTTTAAGATAACGTTAGCTTGATATGTTAGCTTCCGTTCCGCTAATAGTGCGTTCGCTTTCTCCTCGGAACTCCGAATTTCCGACTAGAAGAACATGAACGCGCTCTAAAGTTTGGCTTCACTTTACTAAATGCGACGGGTGATTGGGTGTAGATGAAACCAGCGACAACGATCTCAGTGTGAGGCATCATCGTTTTAATCTGCTCCAGCAGCTAAATATACTGTTTAAGATAACGTTAGCTTGATAAGTTCGCTTCCATTGCCACCGTTGTTATCAGCTAATGGTGCGTTCACTTTCTCCTCGGAAATTCTAACTTCCCAGTAGGAAAAATCAAAAGAAAAAGGAATGAAGATACACAGTAAATTTAGTTCACAGTAAAGATGTTTGCTTCAGTTTAATTATCAGCTTATAAAACTACAAGGACGATGTTAAAATACAAACAGTTGTATGTTATTTATCGTGATATTTATCAACTATGGTTATATGTTGAGAAAAATATATATTTAATTATAAAAGAGAATTAAAATAATAAACACTAAAAGTATCAAAATTGGTACCGTTAAGTACCGGTATTGATTCCTAGGTACCGGGAATCAGTACCGGATCGATTCAAATGTCAAAGGTACCCATCCCTACAGGTAGGCCTCCATCTGTTCATGCTTCCGTCCAACGGGGACATACGGTCTCCACACGCTTCCTGTCTCTGCATCACGCCTTTAGCACCAGGGCAGCGGCTCGTGTTTTTACGGTCGGCGTCTCCAGACCACAAGTCGGAGAGCATGTGGGTGTTTACGAAGGCAGGTGGAGGGCGGACGGGAGGAATCTGAATCCTCACCTGAACTTGTCTCTGAAATCTTCTGAGATGAGAACTAACTCTGACCAATGCCGGTTCCACTTTTGCACCGAGACAATTTAAGTCCATCTGCCTTTCTGTGGAGGCTCCTCAGGATTAGCTGCTGACAAATGGAGCCCGTTAAAGCTTGTTTGGCCCTAAGTGCCACAGTAAAGCTCAGTCAATCTGTCTAATGTCCGAGTCTTTACTGGAGGCTTAAAATATTCCACACAACCCCATCTTCTGCCTTCAGACGTGCATTAAAACGGTCTCTAGCGCTGTCCTCGAGGCTTATTGAGTTTTATGGAGGTGTGTTTACTTGAGGTCGAGTAAAGGGCGGTGAACGAATGGAGACAGTTTAAGGAAACGCCGCGCTTCCCCCAGGATTTACTGGCTGATGTGCTCGTGTGAGTCCAGCTTTGGTGTTTCTCTTTGCTTCAGCGTTGTGCTTATTTCATTTCCTGTCTCGTCCTTTAATGAGAAAGCAGGTGTGAAGCAGGTTTGTCTTTACAGCGGCCGGTGGACCATGGATCCGGTTTTACTGGAGTAAGTCCTGCAGAGTCTGCTCGGCCTTCGGCGCCGTCCTCGTCGGGGAGCAACACGGGTTCACAGACGCTTCTCAGCCGCTGCAGAACAAAGACTCGGGTTTATATTTAGCGCCTCGTAGTGGTTCTTCTCAGAGGTGAAGCATCCTTTACGTCACACTTCCTCAGAGTGACGCTCTTCGTCCTTCATTAGTCATTCAGATGAAAACGGATCCATCTCAATCATCCCGCTGGAAGGGAAGATTTCTCCCAACGCGTCGTTTTTATTGGCTGAAACTGAACCTCTGGGGTTGTTTGGGCGACGAGCCATGAAACATTAATAACTTACGTTTTTCTGATCGTGCAGGTGGAATATATTTACCGTGAAACCCTTTAAAAACGTTTGTGTGTGACTTCGTATCCGAACGGCTGAAGGTGCAATACGTCTGTGAGCCTCTAGATGGCGCTGTTGGATAAAAACACTCCTGATTGTTGCTTTAAGCTGACGTAATTATCTGTCGCACCTTTACCTGTTCCTCCAATCGTCCATGATGACTAAAGCAGCAGATCTAAACCACATTCCAGATGTTTCATGCATTCTTTGACCTCGTCCACATTTTAGGAGAAAGTTTAGAGAAGAAAACACGTACCTGAGCCTTGGATTAGTTTAATCTGTAAGCCATTTGTTGGGAGACTTGAGTAAACCTCGTTTGTACACCTGCTTACGCTACTTCTACCTTTTCTGTCCAGGGACATCGCAGCTCGAAACTGCCTCCTGACCTGCAAAGGGCCCGGCCGGGTGGCCAAGATCGGAGACTTCGGGATGGCTCGAGACATTTACAGGTACAGCTCCGGGGTTTCAGATTAGGATTACAGGATTATTCTACGGCAGCGTCAGAAGCGGACGCTGATGTCACTGGGACTAATTTTATTAAGCTCTGTCCCGTTAACACGACTGCCGGGAGACTACAACGAGAATCCAGAGATTGTTCTCTTGTCTTCCCGCTAACAAAATTAGCCGTTAGCTCGGTGATACTGGGCTTACTGGTGAAAGTGGCTCTTCTGTCCCTCGTCACGTCTGCAGCCCGCCAGCATCTCATCACTCTGAAATTATAGAGAACACAGTTTTAACGTGACACCGTTTAAATGAGTCCGACTCAGCAGAACCATCAGGGGAAATATGCGACAGCGTCCCGCTGTACCAACATCACCGGCGTGTTGGAGGAAAGAGCCGAACAGCAAAGTCACACACACACACACACCTTGGTTTAATTGCTAATGCCAGTTTTTCAGGTGGCTTTACTGCGATTTCTGCTTTTATCTCCCAGCCCGGAGACATGGTGTCAGGATTTTATTATCTCTCGTCTGATAATCACAGGGAGGCTGGTTGTTATGGAGACGATGCCAGGAGGCTGATGGTGGGTTATTTTTACTGCTTCTGCTGGGTGACAGGAGACATGGGAGTCATCACGCGGACGGGTGTCCCAGTGAGGAGCCAGGACGACGTTAATGTCACAGCTGCGTGTTCGGGTTTTATCTGCTAGAGTTTGGGATCAAACACACTTAAGGCCAGAAGCGGCTGACTGCTGACAAACGTCTCATCCAAAAGATTTGGGACAATTCACTGTTAAAAGTCAGTAAAGAGCTGTTTACTAGACCGGCGGTGCCCCGTATCACCGTCTGGTACGGAAGCTGCAGAGGGTGGGTGAGACAGACAGGAGCTCTGATTAAGTTAAACCAAAAACATAAAAAGCGAATGTTATTAAATAATGTTTGACTTTTTATTAGAATTACAGAAGATGGATGCTGTGGCCACAAGAACACTGGAGCTCCTAGATAAACAGACTCTTTTCCCTCTCGGGGAGCGTCCACGGCCAATAACAGAAGTCCGTATTTCCCCGTTAATAGAATATATTTGAGCTGACTGAACATCCATATTCATCTCTGCTTGCCGAGCCCCTGAAGACCCACAGCTGCAGCTCCAGTTAAACTTAATTATGATTATTTACCTCCAGTTCACACCAGGAAGCTTGTTTAATCTTCCCACCTGAATTTGTAATGAAATAAATGTGAGTTACAGTAACCTAAAAAAGCCGCTTTGATGTAAATAAACATTTTATTGTTGTTTAGTCGGCGAGGCTGCTGCACGTCTCATCAGGCCTCTCGGCACAAGCGTTGGGGTTTCTTTCAGGACTCGGTCTTAGGAAGTTTAGCTCGTGTGTTTATCTCACTAACCTGGAACAGCTGCAGCTCGTCTCACATTCCTGCTTGATGTGATCGGCATTCCGACGACAAACCTAGGATTGGGAACGGGAAGTTCTCAGATGGTTGCTGACTTTACTGCTGATTATGATGAATGCAACTGGTGCTCATTTAGAGCTCTCTCTCTCTCTGTGTGTGTGTGTGTGTGTGTGTGTGTGTGTGTGTGTGTGTGTGTGTGTGTGTGTGTGTGTGTGTGTGTGTGTGTGTGTGTGTAGGGCAAGCTACTACAGGAAGGGGGGGCGGGCCATGTTGCCTGTGAAGTGGATGCCACCTGAGGCCTTCATGGAGGGAATCTTCACCTCCAAAACAGACACCTGGTGGGAATTCTGCACGTTTCGACAACGTCTGTGATTTCTGAGTTAATCTGTCTCTAATCCCCCCCCCCCCCCCCCCCCCCCCCCCGCAGGTCGTTTGGGGTGCTGCTGTGGGAAATCTTCTCTCTGGGATACATGCCGTATCCGAGTCGCAGTAACCAGGAAGTTCTGGAGTTTGTCACCAACGGAGGACGGATGGAC
Organism: Nothobranchius furzeri; assembly: GCF_043380555.1. Lineage (NCBI taxonomy): Eukaryota > Metazoa > Chordata > Actinopteri > Cyprinodontiformes > Nothobranchiidae > Nothobranchius > Nothobranchius furzeri. The sequence continues at coordinate 41,292,891 of NC_091758.1, read as the reverse complement.
CCACCAAAGAACTGTCCTGGACCTGTGTAAGTGCTGGTGACCCTAAGCGTGTCCTTATCACTGATCAAAGGCGACAAAGTGAGTTTAAAACCATAAACCTGAGTTCTGCAACAGTGGATCTGATCCCAGAGGCTGGATTCATTAGAACAGGATGTAGCTGCCAGTGGGCGGAGTTTCAAGGAAGTAGTCCTCTGACTGGTCAATATTTATGGCTAACAAATTAGCGGCTAAGTGACCTGTTCAAACATTACCGTGAGTTTGTTTCGACAGACCCCACCCACTTTTATTGACCTCACCAGCAGAATCCAGAAGATTCAGTCGTTTTAAAACTTCTCTGATGAAAGAGGGAGTTAGCCGCATGTTTTACTTATTATTGTTGAAACTGACCTGTCGTGGTTTCCCAGAGGAACCTGGATCAGATGCTACATGACCTCTGAGTAATCTCCATCCTCCACTGAAGGTCACGCTTCAGTTCCGCATGAAACAACCAGGACAGCTATTAAAGAGCAGCTCGCTGGCATTGAAGCGCCTCGTGATTTTTAACTTGAGAGGCGCTCTAGAAATGATATCTTCTTCTTCTTCTTCATTTGTTAAATAAACGGGTGAGAGTGATCTGGAGAGGCTCTGTGGTAACGGCTTCCTGCTCCGTGTTTTCCAGCTATCGGATCATGACTCAGAGCTGGCAGCACCAGCCTGAAGACCGGCCCAACTTCTCCACCATACTGGAGAGAATCGACTACTGCTTACAGGTGAGTCCTGGCACTTTCAGGTGTTTTGGTTTTGATCCACCGATGGTCGCAGCTGAAGAGACCTCCCTGTTTCAGGACCCTGATGTGGTAACCACGCTGCTGCCTGTGGAGTACGGACCTGTTCCTGAGGAGGAGGAGCAAGTTCCTGTTCACCCAGATGACCCCTCGGCTCCAGTGGTGACGGTGAAAGCCCCGGTGCCTGATGGGGAGGTGCCCCCTCCGCCCCCATCCTACCCAGGAGAAGACAGAAGGGGGGCGGGGCATGTGGCACCGGAGACGAAAGCACAGCCATCGGTTCAGCCTCAGACATGCATCCACCAGCCCCACACACACACATCTGTTGCCATAACGACCACTAACACTGTCACCTCTGCTGCCGCCCCCGCCTCACTCACTGCCAAGGCGCCACATGTCGCCAGCCAGCCGAGCTCAGAGGGAGGGCACGTTAACCTGGCCTTCGCTCAGGGCCACCCCCAGGAGAAAGAGGGCCCCAACGGGAAAAGCACCAGTCTGTGGAACCCCACCTACGGCTCCTGGTTCCTGCAGCAGCAGCGGAAGCAGCAGCAGAGGCAGGGTGGCGTGGGCGGGCCAGGTGGCAGCACCGCTAGGGTGCCGGGGGAGGGGCAGGAGCAGGTGGGCCGGACAGTGGCTGAGGTGGCGGGGGCACTGGGCCTCCAGCACCAGCAGTATCAGCACCACCTGCAGCTGCTGCACCACCAGCAGCAGCAGGATCTCTGCAGGCCGCTGCTACCGCCACCACCCCCCCCTGCTGCCCAGTCGCCTCTGCTTTTAGATTCCACAGCTCTGACCCCGGTTCCGCTCTACAGACTGAGACGGTTCCCGTGTGGGAACATCGGCTATGGATACCAGGAGCAGGGCCTGCCTCACAACACCGCCCACAGGAACACCAGCCCCCCACTACCGGCCTCAGCAGCCCTCCAGCGGGGGGCCTCCAAGCCCAGTCCGATGGCTCTGGGCCGGTCGGGTGTTTCCGAGGACAGCCGCCCGCTGCTGGTTACCATGGGAACGGTGCAGGACCCGAGGCTGCCTCGGATGGAGGGCCACAACGCCACTGTGCTTTAGCCTCGACGTTCAGCTGTCCCCCCCCCCCCCCCCCCCCCCCCAGACATTAAAGCACATCAACTGAAAACATCAAGTAAAGGATAATTTTAAGAGTTTAAAAAAAGATGTATTTTTTCACGGTGCGAAGACGAAGCCCGAGAGGAACGATTACTTACCGAACCGGAGCGTCGGGTCCGACCACGCTAACCTGCTGAACCTTCACACTGTTCCTACGGGAGAAATAACTTCTATCAGACTGTTTTTCAAAACCTTCACAAACTCAAACACCAGATACATTTATACTGGAGGAAGAAACGTGTTTGTTGATGTTTGCTTGCCTGCTTGTTTATTTATACATCTGTTTATTTATTATTTCTAAGTGGCACTATTAAATATTAAAGACTCACTTATTCTACATTAACTGGTTTTAACTTTAGTTGTTTATCTGAATTAACTTTTTTATTAATACCTAGCAACGATAAATCCCAAAAAAGGTAACTCAGGTTACAGATGAGTTCACTTTTTGTTCATCATCTCGTTACTTTTATTTGCATCCTGGCAGAAAAATTCATGTTTTTCTTTAAGTCTCCATGAAGCTAAATTAGCACTTTTTCTATCCCAGGATGGGTGCAAACTTTGATTTTCCTCTGAGCTTTAGATCGCCTCGACGCTCAGAAGGGCGTTCCCGTAAGCGAGGTGAAAACGGGCTGAAGAGAACTCGTTCTGTCTCCAGTGCCTGTGTTCAACCACGTTCACCTGTTTGATGTATAAACCAGCTGCACCTGTAAATGTTGTAATTTACTGTATTGTATTATGGTCAAAGCTGTACATTGCCCTTCAGACGACATTCGCCAAAATTAATAAATTACTATATAACAGCAGCGTTTGCTGGAGGTTTTCTTCCTTCTGCTGCCCTGACTCGTTTCATTTCAGAGCTGAAGGAGCAGGAAACGAGGGAACGAAAGGGCACGAGGAGGACGAGTCTCGGCAGAAGCTCACGAGAAAAATCAAACGATCCTTATAAAGATGCTGGGCTGGTTTTCGCCGACATTCAGGCTGACCTTCGCTCCAACATCGAGGGCTGAAACTCAAGGATGTTGCTTCAATACAACAAAGATCAGGACATTTTCAGCAGCTCCCAGAAACCCTCAAGGTGGTTTGTTCTTTTTGTTTTAATCCTGACCTCAGCGGGGGGAAAAAAAACAATGAAAGCCACTAAACTACTCGAATAAGAGAAACTAGAGATTCACATCACAACTACAAGTAGACTGGAGCAGAAGCAAAATGAATCTGCTCAGCACGTCGGTCAAGCAACGCTCCAGAGGAGCCTCAGAGGCCTGACCAGTCTTGTGGCCTGCCAATCACAGCCTCTGGCGGCTTGGTAAAAGCAGGATGTTACCGTGAGTGAACGATGACAGATTATTTTGAAATGGCTTTGGAATCATCTTAGGACTATTAGGACATCTGCTTTTCTTTACACATATGTAAACATATACAGAGAGACAGTGATGGCTTGCCAGGCTAGCATACCAGTGTGTGTTCTGAAATTATATTAAAAGGATAATTAAGTAGTATCAACCTAAATTCTTTTGCATGAAAAAAGCAACCTACTTCCAGTCCAGTTTGTTGACACGGCGACCACAAGTGGATGATTAGATCCATTTGTGCTATACATACTACATTATGTGTGCTAACAATGTATAAAACTATATTATACTACAGCCAAATTAATAATCATACTAAAGAATGTGCTCCAAAAATGTATTAAAGATATCATAACTGTGCCCTAAAACTGAATTTAAATTATCATACTTTAGTATGTGTACTACAATGTATAAAAATATACTATAGTATATGTCCCAAAAATGTAAAACATATATGTGTACTAACATTTATAAAATAGCCATACTTTAGTATGTGTACTAAAATGCATACAAATATCATACTATAGTTTGTGATCTAGACATTATCATTCTATAGTATGTGAAATGGTCTGCATTTTATATAGCACCTTATAGAATCCTGAAACCCCCCAAGGTGCTTTACAACACAATCACTTATTCACACACAGGTGGTGATGAGCTATATTGTACCGGTACAACACCCACATCACTGCAGATGCAGCACCAATCCGCCTATCGATCTCACGCTCCAGTTTTCCCTCACTCGTGAACAAGACCCCGAGATACTTAAACTCCTCCACTTGGGGCAGGACCTCATCCCTGACCCGGAGAAGGCATTCTACCCTTTTTCGAATCAAGACCATGGTCTCAGATTTAGAGGAACTGATTCTCATCCCAGCTGCTTCACACTCGGCTGCGAACCGCTCCAGTGAAAGCTGAAGATCACGTTCTGATGAAGCCAACAGGACCACATCCTCTGCAAAAAGCAGAGACCTGATCCTCAGGCCACCAAAACGGATGCCCTCCACACCTTGGCTGCACCTGGAAATCCTGTCCATAAAGGTTATGAACAAAATCGGTGACAAAGGGCAGCCTTGGCGGAGTCCAACTCTCACTGGGAGTGAGCCCGACTTACTAATGGCAATGCAGACCAAGCTCTGACACCGGTCATACAGGGACCTAACAGCCCGTATTGGAGGGCCTGGTACCCCGTACTCCCGGAGTACCCCCCACAGGGCCTCCCGAGGGACGCGGTCAAACGCCTTCTCCAAATCCACAAAACACATGTAGACTGGTTGGGCAAATTCCCACGCACCCTTCAGGATCCCCCTAAGGGTATGGAGCTGGTCCAGTGTTCCATGGCCAGGACTATACTATAGTAAGTGTCCTAAAAATGTATAAATTATATATTATAGTGTGTGTCTTAAAAATATATAAATAATATCATATTATAGTACCGTAATTTCCGGACTATAGAGCACACTTCAATATAAGCCGCACCAACAAAAAAAAAGGGTTTTCTACACACACGCCGCACTCAAATACAAGCCGCGGCGCAGCAGCCACATGCAGGTCTCCGGCGCACAGCGCATGTACGGCCATAACATAGGATAATTAGACAGAAAGACGCTACACGGAGGTTTTTTGTTGTTGTTTTAACTCAACAAAATGAATTTTAAACACGGGTGAACGTGCCTGCAAGTTTCGAAAAGAAAACAGCACTGATAGCATTCATATTTCTGGATGATTATAAAATAAAAAAAGCACTGACACGTTATTACCGGTAATTTGCATGTTTAGAAGAAAAGAACAGCGCTGACACAGCATTAATAAGCCCTGGATGATTAGAAAATAAAAACTGCACACAAAACATGCCTGGTTAGAAAATAAAACACACTTGCCTACCAGAAGAAGTAATTTGCTCTCATCTTCCTCTTGCGCACTAAAGCCAATAAAGTCCTCTTCTTCAGTGTCGGAGTTGAACAACCTCAGAAGAGCTTCGTCACAAACCTTTTCTGTGGTGATGTCAGTGTCGCTGACTGTGTTGCTGTCATCATCCCCGAGTGAAGCTGGCTTGAATGAGTTCTTCCCGTTGCCGTCTCCAGTGCCAAACCATGGATTCATTCATGCCAAGCTTACGTGACATACTTCAGTATGTCTTAAAAATGTAAATAAAAAAAAATAGTCATACTATGCTATGTGTCCTTAAAATGTATAAAAAAATCATACAACAGTATGTGTCTTAAATATGGAAAAATACTATACTATAGTATCTGTCCTACTATAGTATGTGTCTTAAAAACGTCTAAATAATATCATACTATAGTATGTGTCCTAAAAAGGTATAAATAATATCATACTATAGTATGTGTCCTAAAATCTTATAAATAATATCATACTGTAGTATGTATCTTAAAATGTATAAATAATATTCAATAGTATGTGTCCTAAAATGTATAAATAATATCAGTCTATCGTTTGTGTCCTAAAAATGCATAAATAATATCATACTATAGCAGGGATGCCCAATCCTGGTCCTGGAGGGCCGGTATCCAGCAACTTTTACATTTAGCTCTGCTTCAACACACCTGATTTCAATCAGCAGGTGATTAACAGGCTTCTGCAGAGCCTGATGGGCTGCTGCATAGGTGATTCAACCTCTGAATCAAGTGTTTTGGAGGGTAGAAGCCACAAAACCTGCTAGATACTGGCCCTCCAGGACCAGGATTGGGCACCTCTGTACTATAGTATAGATCCTAAAAAGGTATAAATAATACCATACTATAGTATGTTTCCTAAAACTTTATAAGTAATATCACACTATAGTATGTGTTTTAAAAATGTATAAATAACATTATACTATTGTACGGGTCCTAAAAATGTATACATGATTTCATGCTATTGTATGTGTCTTTAAAATGTAAAAAATATATATTATTGTATCTGTCTTTAAAAAGCATAAATAATATCATTCAACAGTGGTTGTCCTAAAAATGTGTGAAAAATATCATACTATGGTATGTGTCTTAAAATGTATAAATAATATCATACTATAGTATGGGTGCTAAAAAGGTATAAATAATATCATACTATAGTATGTGTCTTAAAATGCATAAATAATATCATACTATAGTATGTGTACTAAAAATGTATAAATATCATACTATAGTATCTCTCCTAAAAATGTATAAATAATATCACGCTATAGTATATGTCCTAAAATGTATAAATAATATCATACAATAGTATGTGTCCTAAAAATAAGTGAAAAATATCATACTAAGGTATGTGTCTTAAAATGTATAAATAATATCATACTATAGTATGTGTACTAAAAATGTATAAATATCATACTATAGTGTCTCTCCTGAAAATGTATAAATAATATCATGCTATAGTATATGTCCTAAAAATGTATAAATAATATCATACTATAGTATGTGTCCTAAAAATGTATAAATACTATCATACTATAGTATGTGTCCTAAAAATCTATAAATATCATACTATAGTATCTGTCCTAAAATGTATAAATAATATCATGCTACAGTATCTGTCCTAAAAATGTATAAATAATATCATACTATAGTTATGTGTCCTAAAAATGTATAAATATCATACTAAGGTATGTGTCTTAAAATGTATAAATAATATACTATAGTATGTGTCCTAAAAAGGTATAAATAATATCATACTATAGTATGTGTCCTAAAATGTATAAATAATATCATACTTTAGTATGTGTCCTGAAAATGTAAAAATAATTTTATACTATAGTATGAGTCCTAAAAATGTATGAAAAATATCTTACTAAGGTATGTGTCTTAAAATGTATAAATAATATCATGTACATCCAATTCACTTCAGAAAACACCCTCAAATGCACTCTGTGAGGAGTTTGCAGCCCACTTGAAAGGGAAGGTAGACACCATCAGACGGAATATTTTACCCTCCATAAGTAATAAGGTTTTAGATAAATCTGAATGTGTGTCTATACCAGAGGAAACACTGAACAGTTTTGTCCTGGTAGAAGCTGAGACTCTTGATAAAGTTTTCTCCTCAGTGAGACCCACCACATGTGTTCTGGACCCAATTCCAACTTCGTTCTTTAAACAATTTTATGGATCTTTTAGTGATGAGATTTTAACCCTGATGAATTGCTCACTTCAGACGGGGGTCTTTCCTGCTGCCTTTAAAAGGGCAGTGGTGAGGCCCCTGTTGAAGAAGAGCAATTTAGATTTTAATGAATTAAACAATTATCGACCGGTATCCAACTTACCATTTTTAAGCAAGATTTTAGAAAAGTTGGTTTTAAATCAACTAAATGATTTTATAAACACTAATAATGTCCTAGAGAAATTTCAGTCTGGTTTTAGGGTGAACCACAGCACCGAGACAGCCCTTCTGAAGATTTTAAATGATTTTAGAGTAAATTATGATAAACAGAAGTTGACAGTGTTAGTCCTACTGGATCTAAGTGCTGCCTTCGATACAGTAGACCACACTATTCTTTTAACTCGTTTACAACAGATTTGCCTCTCTGGTGCTGTACATAGATGGCTCACATCCTACCTCACAGACAGGACTTTCATGGTTAGTTTGGATACCTGTTCCTCTAGGGTCCATGGGATTACATGTGGTGTGCCCCAGGGTTCAAATTTAGGCCCAGTGCTTTTTAATCTTTATATGCTCCCTCTTGGCAGTGTCATCAGGAGACACGGGGTCAACTTTCACAGTTATGCTGATGATACACAGTTGTACATCTCCGTGTCTCCTGATGACTCTCGGTCAATGGATGCACTTTTTAACTGCATTTTAGACATCGAATCCTGGATGGCAGAGAACTTTCTCCAGCTAAACCAGGACAAAACTGAAGTTTTAGTCATTGGTCCTGAGGCCCAGAGAGAGAAGCTTTTACCGAAATTACAATCTCTGTCTTTTAATCCATCTGAGCAAGTGAAGAACCTGGGTGTGATTTTTGACTCTGAGCTGACTTTTATCCCACACATTAAAAATATCACAAAAATAGGTTTTTATCATCTAAAGAACATCGCCAGAGTCCGCCCCATTCTCTCTCGGGCCAATACGGAGACGTTGATGCATGCTTTTATCACCAGTAGGATAGATTACTGCAATGCCCTGCTTTCTGGTCTTCCCAAAAAGAGCATCTCAGGCTTACAAATTTTACAAAATTCGGCAGCACGTGTCCTGATGAAGACCAGGAGGCGGGAGCACATGACACCAGTTTTAGAATCATTGCATTGGCTCCCCGTATGTTTCAGGATCAATTTTAAGGTTCTTCTAATGGTTTTTAAGTGTCTTAACGGTCTTGTGCCTTCTTATCTATCAGAACTGCTTTTACAGTATGAACCCTCGCGGACTCTGCGCTCCTCTGGCAGGCGTCTCCTGGTCATCCCTAAAGTCAGGACACAAACTCACGGCGAGGCGTCCTTCCAGTGTTATGGCTCTCGCCTCTGGAACGAGCTGCCAGAGGACCTCAGGGCCGCAGAGAACGTTCATGTTTTTAAGTCAAGACTCAAGGCCCATCTTTTTAGGTTAGCTTTTATCTAAATATTTACTACAGTTTTATTTCTCGTTTTACATGATTACTTGCTTTGCATGTTCTATATGATTATATTTTAGCACAGTTTTATTATTTAAATTATTATTTTACTGTCTATGATTTTATTTATTACTTATTTTCTAATTGTTGCCATTTATATTAGCTCTTTTATTACATTTTTACTCATTTTAATCCAGTGTTTCCTCTGTGGGGGCCCTCTGCCCCGGGAGCGGTGGTCGACTGTAGCTTCCTGGGCGCTCTATAGGTGGGGATCTATGCTCCCCCTCCACTGAGCGCCCTGACTTAGTGTGGAAGACCTGATGCTGCCGGGACAGACGGCTCCTCTGATGGCGTTTCCTTGCGTTACCATACTTGGCTCATCTGGACACAGCCTAATATAATTTTTACTCGTGTGTGTGTGCGTGTGATTGCATATGTTTGTTAATGTTTTTAACCTATTATGGGAATCTGGGATCATTTTGTAAAGCACTTTGAATAACACTTTGTTTGAAAAGCGCTTTAGAAATAAAATTTGATTGATTGATTGATTGATTGATTCATTCATTCATTCATTCATTATAGTTATGCATCCTAAAAATGTAAAAATAATATCATACTGTAGTATGAGTCCTAAAATGTATAAATAATATCATACTACTGTTATGTGTCCTAAAAATGTAAAAATAATATCATACTATAGTATGTGTTCTAAAAATGTATAAATAATATCATGCTAAGGTATGTGTACTAAAAATAGATGAAAAATATCATACTAAGGTATGTGTCTTAAAATGTATAAATAATATCATACTATAGTATGTGTAATAAAAATGTATAATTAAAGCTGCAAGCAGCGTCGTTCGGCCCTCGCAGTGAAGCTGCTCGTCCTCCGTCCGTACCCCCTTCGCTCCATCCCCGACGCTCTCCAAACCCAGCTCCGCGCCCCTTCCTGGCCGGCAGCCCGGGACACCAGGGCACGTCCGCGGAACAGAAACGTCCACCAGAACAGAATTCGCCGTGGCATCAAAGCCCCTCCCTTTCTGAAAAGCTATCAGATCTGAATGGTCATTACAGCATCATGAAGACAGTGCATGACCTTAGTGTCATCTTGACTAAATTAGAGGGGACAAATATGGGCAGTTCACCATAAAACAATAGACTTCCTGTAGTCAGGGGGCGGGGCTTAGGTGATGTCAGCTGTCCACATTGTCACTGTCTTCAGATGTGTTCAGTGATCACACAGACAAAGTATGAAATTGATCTGATCATGCACATGGGAGTTTTTAAGTCAAATAAGGTAATGGCGACTGATCAAAGTTTGAGGCTTAGCCAAGCCCACACCTTTATACTTATTTAAAATCCGACGGTTGAATTTTTTCCTCTATGTCTTAAGAGTATATAGCAGAAGTTTGAAGGTGATCGGTGGAAAGGGCGAGGAGATATCATTCTCCTAATAACGTGTGCGAAAACCACTAAATTGAGTACTTGGACCAAAATGGCCGACCTCCTGTGCGACATTACGCTTGGCTCCAAGAGACTTTTTTGTAGGTCCTGATACACTACATTAGTGTGCCAAATTTTGTGATCCTCAGTCAAAGCATGGCTTGGGGCCGACTGTTTTAATGGTCCTAGGGGGCGCTGTTTCAGAAAATAGGCCACGCCCACAAACTTCAGCTGTCCAATTCTATTAGGGGTCAGAGTAGGATCACTCATCAGAACTTGTGTGGCGATGTCACAATGACTGAAGAAATGAGAGACAAATGTATTTCCATGTTGTGATGGCGAATTTCGCCATGCTCCCAAAGCCCCGCCTTTTTTCGAAACCTGCCAGTACTATAGACCAAGTGACCTCAACTTGTCTGCTGCTATTTGCCACTGTTTGGAGGTGATTGGTTAAAAGGAGTCCAATAGGGAGCTGTGAAAAAAAGAGTGGCGTGGCGACAGGTCAAAGTTTGAGGCTTAGCCACGCCCACACCTTTATACTTATTTAAAATACGACGGTTGAATTTTTTCATCTATGTATTAAGAGTATATAGCAGAAGTGTGAAGGCGATTGGTGAAAAGGGCGACGGAGCATCACTCTCCAAACAACGTGTGCGAAAACCACTAAATCGCGCACTTGCACCAAAATGGCCGACTTCCTGTGCGACTTTACACTTGGCTCCAAGAGACTTTTTTGTAGGTCCTGAGACACCACATTAGGGTACCAAATTTCGTAATCCTCAGTCAAAGCATGGCTTGGGGCTGTCAGTTTTAATGGACCTAGGGGGCGCTATTTCAGAAAATAGGCCACGCCCACCGGAATTTCACATCAGATTTATTGGGGGCCAGACTAGGATCACTCACAAGAAGTTTCGTGGCGATATCTCTAGAAATGACGAAATGGGAGGCAAACGTAAGGCCTGAGCGGTACGCCTGACTTCGCCACGCCGTCACAGCCCCGCCTTCTGCAGAAAACTCCCATAAAGCGACGCCAAGCAACCCCAACTTGTCTTCAGTTACCTGCTACAAATCTGGGATGTTTATTTGAAAGGGCGAATTTTGGAAAATTTCCCAGTAAAACTTGACCTTTTAAGTCCTGAGGGGGCGGGGCTTATGTGACATCATCAATCGACCACTCATTTGTCTTCGGGGGGCGAGGACGATTGTCCATAGAAAGTTACTTTAACTGTAATCCTTTCATTTATGAAATTATAGCAATTTGAATTTTTTTGGCGAGTGCTCGAACTTTGAGGCCTGGTCCCACCCCTTCAATATTTACAAAAAGTCAATTTTATTGTCTCATTTTAATCGGCCATCGCTTCTGTTCGATTGCACACTATTTTTGAGACGATCGTGCGAAAAATGACCAAACTGTTCAACCAAATACAGACCCTAGAAATGGCCAAAACGGGGTCAAAATGGCCACTTTAGTCCAAAATGGCCGACTTCCTGTTTGATATTGACCATGGGTGCAAGAGGCTTTTCTGTGCGTATTGTTGAGCTCTACAAGTGTACCAAATTTCATAACTCTACTATGAAAAAAAGGTCAAAGCGGAGGGGTATTTTTAATTTTCCAGGGGGCGCTGTCAAAACATTTTTTTACGACCTTTCACGTTGCCAGTGAAATACGTAAATTTCATGCACTTTCTATATTGGGCCAGAATTTGGTGAGTTTTTGGATATGCTAAGACCCCCTAAAGGCCACCCAAAGATGCGGAAGAAAAAGAAAGAAAAAAAAAAAAAAGAAAAAAAAAAAAGAATTAAAGCTGCAAGCAGCGTCGTTCGGCCCTCGCAGCTCCGCGCCGCTCCGGCCTGGCCGGCAGCCCGGGGCACCAGGGCATGTCTGGCAGAACAGAAACGTCAATCATCCCGTCACCGGAAACAGCAAATGGCCTCCTAGTCCGCACCTCACCCTGACTAAGCATCCCCTCTGAGCTCACCATTAAATTGAATTGTAAGGTTACGGCATACGCAAGAATTCGCCATGGCATCAAAGCCCCTCCCTTTCTGGAAAGCTATCAGATTTGAATGGCCATTACAGCATCATGAAGACAGTGCATGACCTAGGTGTCATGTTGACTAAATTAGAGGGGACAAATATGGGCATTTCAGCATAAAATAATAACTTCCTTTAGTCAGGGGGCGGGGCTTAGATGATGTCAGCTGTCCACATTGTCATTGTTTACAGATATGGTCAATGATCACACAGACAAAGTTCGAAAAAGATCTGATCATGCACATGGGAGTTATTAAGTCAAGTAATGGCGAAAGGTCAAAGTTTGAGGCTTAGCCACGCCCACACCTTTCAACTTTTGAAAAATCCGACGGTTGAATTTTTTCCCCTATGCCTTAAGAGTATATAGCAGAAGTTTGAAGGCGATTGGTGAAAAGGGCGACGGAGCATCACTCTCCAAACAACGTGTGCGAAAACCACTAAATCGCGTACTTGGACCAAAATGGCCGACTTCCTGTGCAATTTTGTGCTTGGCTCCAAGAGACTTTTTTGTAGGTCCTGGGACACCACATTAGTGTACCAAATTTCGTAATCCTCAGTGAAAGCATGGCTTGGGGCTATTAGTTTAAATGGTCCTAGGGGGCGCTATTTCAGAAATTAGGCCACGCCCACATATTTCAGCTGTCTATGTCTCTTTGGGGTCAGACTAGGATCACTCACCAGAAGTTTCGTAACGATATCACGATAAATGAAGAAATGAGAGGCAAACGTATTTCCATGGCGTGATGGCGATTTTCGCCATGCTCCCAAAGCCCCGCCTTTTTTTGAAACCTTCCAGTACTGGATACCAAGTGACCTCAAGTTGTCTACTGCTATTTGCCAGAGACTCCTGCTGATTGGGTAAAAGGAGTCCAGTAGGGAGCTGTGAAAAAAAGAGTGGCGCGGCGACAGGTCAAAGTTTGAGGCTTAGCCACGCCCACACCTTTCAACTTTTGAAAAATCCGACGGTTGAATTTTTTCCCCTATGCCTTAAGAGTATATAGCAGAAGTTTGAAGGCGATTGGTGAAAAGGGCGACGGAGCATCACTCTCCAAACAACGTGTGCGAAAACCACTAAATCGCGTACTTGGACCAAAATGGCCGACTTCCTGTGCAATTTTGTGCTTGGCTCCAAGAGACTTTTTTGTAGGCCCTGGGACACCACATTAGTGTACCAAATTTCGTAATCCTCAGTCAAAGCATGGCTTGGGGCTATTAGTTTAAATGGTCCTAGGGGGCGCTATTTCAGAAATTAGGCCACGCCCACATATTTCAGCTGTCTATGTCTCTTTGGGGTCAGACTAGGATCACTCACCAGAAGTTTCGTAATGATATCACGATAAATGAAGAAATGAGAGGCAAACGTATTTCCATGGCGTGATGGCGATTTTCGCCATGCTCCCAAAGCCCTGCCTTTTTTTGAAACCTTCCAGTACTGGAGACCAAGTGACCTCAAGTTGTCTACTGCTATTTGCCAGAGACTCCTGCTGATTGGGTAAAAGGAGTCCAGTAGGGAGCTGTGAAAAAAAGAGTGGCGCGGCGACAGGTCAAAGTTTGAGGCTTAGCCACGCCCACACCTTTCAACTTTTGAAAAATCCGACGGTTGAATTTTTTCCTCTATGTCTTAAGAGCAGATGGCAGAAGTTTGAAGGAGATTGGTGAAAATGGCGACGGAGCATCACTCTCCAAACAACGTGTGCGAAAACCACTAAATTGCGTACTTGGACCAAAATGGCCGACTTCCTGTGCAACTTTGCACTTGGCTCCAAGAGACTTTTTTGTAGGTCCTGAGACACCACATTAGTGTACCAAATTTCGTACTCCTCAGTCAAAGCATGGCTTGGGGCTGACAGTTTTAATGGTCCTAGGGGGCGCTATTTCAGAAAATAGGCCACGCCCACCGGATGTTCACATCAGATCTTTTGAGGGGCCGGACTAGGATCACTCACAACAAGTTTCGTGACGATATCTTTAGAAATGACGAAATGGAAGGCAAACGTAAGGCCATGGCGGTACGCCTGACTTCGCCGCGCCGCCACAGCCCCACCTTCTGCCGAAAACTCCCATAAAGTGACGCCAAGCAACCTCCACTTGTCTTGAGTTAACAGCTACAAGTTTGTGGTGATTAAGTGAAATGGGGCAATTTGGGACCTTTCACAGTAAAACTTGACCTTTTTGGTCCTGAGGGGGCGGGGCTTGTGTGATGTCATCATCCGACCATTCAATTTACTTTGTGGCTGGATGACGAATGACCACAGAAAGTTTGGTAATTCTATTCCTTTCAGTTATGAAGTTATAGCAATTTAAAATTTTTTGGCGAGTAGTCAAACTTCGAGGCCTGGCCCCGCCCCTTCAACATGTACGAAAAGTCAGAATCTTTGTCTCATTTTGTTCGCCCATCCCTTCTGAGCAATTTTACACAATTTTTGAGACGATCGTGCAAAAAATGATCGAGCAATCCAATCAGAAACGGACCCTAAAAAGGGCCAAAACGGCAAAAAATCGCCATTTCAACCCAAAATGGCCGACTTCCTGTTTGATATTGACCATGCATGCAAGAGACTTTTCTGTGCGGACTGTTTAGTACTATAAATGTACCAAATTTCATAACTGTACGATAAACTAAGCTTTATGGAGAGGGGTTTTTTTCACTTTGTAGGGGGCGCTGTTCAGCCATTTTCTTTGCGATTTTTTTGTGACCTTTAAAATATCAAATTTTTCACCAGGCCTGACAAGTTTGCAAAATATTGTGAGTTTTGGGGTATGTTAAGGTCCCCAAAAAGCTGTTCAAAGGGGGCACGGAATAACAAAAAATAATCAGAGCAAAAACAAGAGGCCTTCGCAGCGCTTTCGCTGCTCGGGCCTAAAAAGAAACGGAGCAGATACAATAGGCCTTCGCAGCTTCACTGCTCGGGCCTAAATATCATACTATAGTATCTCTCCTGAAAATGTATAAATAATATCATGCTATAGTATATGTCCTAAAAATGTAAAAATAATATCATACTATAGTATGTGTCCTAAAAATGTATGAATACTATCATACTATAGTATGTGTCCTAAAAATCTATAAATATCATACTATAGTATTTGTCCTAAAAATGTATAAATAATATCATGCTACAGTATCTGTCCTAAAAAGTATAAATAATATCATACTATAGTTATGTGTCCTAAAAATGTATAAATATCATACTAAGGTATGTGTCTTAAAATGTATAAATAATATACTCTAGTATGTGTCCTAAAAAGGTATAAATAATATCATACTATAGTATGTGTCCTAAAAATGTATAAATAATATCATACTAAGGTATGTGTCCTAAAAATGTATAAATAATATCATACTATAGTATGTGTCCTAAAAATGTATAAATAATATAATTTAGTATGTGTCCAAAAAATGTAAAAATAATATCATACTATAGTATGTGTCCTAAAAATGTATAAATAATATCATACTATAGTATGTGTCCTAAAAATGTATAAATAATATCATACTAAGGTATTTGTCCTAAAAATGTATAAATAATATCATACTATATTATGTGTCATAAAAATGTATAAATAATATCATACTAAGGTATGTGTCCTAAAAATGTATAAATAATATCATACTGTAGTATGTGTCCTAAAAATGTATAAATAATATCATACTTTAGTATGTGTCCAAAAAATGTAAAAATAATATCAAACTATACTATGTGTTTTAAAAATGTATAAATAATATCATACTATAGTATGTGTCCTAAAAAATGTAAAAATAATTGCATACTATAGTATGTGTCCTAAAAATGTATAAATAATATCATACCAAGGTATGTGTCCTAAAAATGTATAGATAATATCATACTATAGTATGTGTCCTAAAAATGTATAAATAATATCATACTAATGTATGTGTCCTAAAAATGTATAAATAATATCATACTATAGTATGTGTCCTAAAAATGTATAAATAATATCATACTAAGGTATGTGTCCTAAAAATTTATAAATAATATCATACTGTAGTATGTGTCCTAAAAATGAATAAATAATATCATACTTTAGTATGTGTCCAAAAAAATGTAAAAATAATATCAAACTATACTATGTGTACTAAAAATGTATAAATAATATCATACTAAGGTATGTGTCCTAAAAATGTATAAATAATATCATACTATAGTATGTGTCCTAAAAATGTATAAATAATATCATACTAAGGTATTTGTCCTAAAAATGTATAAATAATAGCATACTATATTATGTGTCATAAAAATGTATAAATAATATCATACTAAGGTATGTGTCCTAAAAATGTATAAATAATATCATACTGTAGTATGTGTCCTAAAAATGTATAAATAATATCATACTTTAGTATGTGTCCAAAAAATGTAAAAATAATATCAAACTATACTATGTGTTTTAAAAATGTATAAATAATATCATACTATAGTATGTGTCCTAAAAATGTAAAAATAATTGCATACTATAGTATGTGTCCTAAAAATGTATAAATAATATCATACCAAGGTATGTGTCCTAAAAATGTATAGACAATATCATACTATAGTATGTGTCCTAAAAATGTATAAATAATATCATACTAAGGTATGTGTCCTAAAAATGTATAAATAATATCATACTATAGTATGTGTCCTAAAATGTATAAATAATATCATACTAAGGTATGTGTCCTAAAAATGTATAAATAATATCATACTATAGTATGTGTCCTAAAAATGTGTAAATGATATCATACTTTAGTATGTGTCCAAAAAATGTAAAAATAATATCATACTATAGTATGTGTCCTAAAAATGTATAAATAATATCATACTATAGTATGTGTCCTAAAAAATGTAAAAATAATTGCATACTATAGTATTTGTCCTAAAAATGTATAAATAATATAATACTAAGGTATGTGTCCTAAAAATGTATAAATAATATCAAACTAAGGTATGTGTCCAAAAAATGTATAAATAATATCATACTATATTATGTGTCCTAAAAATGAATAAATAATATCATACTTTAGTATGTGTCCAAAAAATGTAAAAATAATATCATACTATAGTAAGTGTCCTAAAAATGTATAAATTATTTAATACTATAGTATGTGTCCTAAAAATGTAAAAATAATTGCATACTATAGTATTTGTCCTAAAAATGTATAAATAATATCATACTACAGTATGTGTCCTAAAAATGTATAAATAATATCATACTATAGTATGTGTCCTAAAAATGTATAAATAATATCATACTATAGTATGTGTCCTAAAAAGTGTAAAAATAGTTGCATACTATAGTATGTCGTAAAAATGTATAAATAATATCATACTTTAGTATGTGTCCTAAAAATGTATAAATTATTTAATCCTATAGTATGTGTCCGAAAAATGTAAAAATAATTGCATACTATAGTATGTGTCCTAAAAATCTATAAATAATATCATACTACAGTATGTGTCCTAAAAATGTATAAATAATATCATACTAAGGTATGTGTCCTAAAAATGTATGAATAATATCATACTAAGGTATGTGTCCTAAAAACGTATAAATAATATCATACTATATTATGTGTCCTAAAAATGTATAAATAATATCATACTTTAGTATGTGTCCAAAAAATGTAAAAATAATATCAAACTATACTCTGTGTTTTAAAAATGTATAAATAATATCATACTATAGTATGTGTCCTAAAAAATGTAAAAATAATTGCATACTATAGTATGTGTCCTAAAAATGTATAAATAATATCATACCAAGGTATGTGTCCTAAAAATGTATAAATAATATCATACTATAGTATGTGTCCTAAAAATGTATAAATAATATCATACTAAGGTATGTGTCCTAAAAATGTATAAATAATATCATACTATAGTATGTGTCCTAAAAATGTATAAATAATATCATACTAAGGTATGTGTCCTAAAAATGTATAAATAATATCATACTGTAGTATGTGTCCTAAAAATTTATAAATAATATCATACTTTAGTATGTGTCCAAAAAAATGTAAAAATAATATCAAACTATACTATGTGTCCTAAAAATGTATAAATAATATCATACTATAGTATGGGTCCTAAAAAATGTAAAAATAATTGCATACTATAGTATTTGTCCTAAAAATGTATAAATAATATAATACTAAGGTATGTGTCCAAAAAATGTATAAATAATATCATACTAAGGTATGTGTCCTAAAAATGTATAAATAATATCATACTATAGTATGTGTCTTAAAAATGTATAAATAATATCATACTATATTATGTGTCCTAAAAATGTATAAATAATATCATACTAAGGTATGTGTCCTAAAAATGTATAAATAATATCAAACTATAGTATGTGTCCTAAAAATGTATAAATAATATCATACTTTAGTATGTGTCCAAAAAATGTAAAAATAATATCATACTATAGTATGTGTCCTCAAAATTTATAAATAATATCATACTATAGTATGTGTCCTAAAAAATGAAAAAATAATTGCATACTATAGTATGTGTCCTAAAAATGTATAAATAATGTCATACTACAGTATGTGTCCTAAAAATGTATAAATAATATCATACTAAGGTATGTGTCCTAAAAATTTATAAATAATATCATACTTTAGTATGTGTCCAAAAAATGTAAAAATAATATCATACTATAGTATGTGTCCTAAAAATGTATAAATAATATAATACCATAGTATGTGTCCTAAAAAATGTAAAAATAATTGCATACTATAGTATTTGTCCTAAAATGTATAAATAATATAATACTAAGGTATGTGTCCTAAAAATGTATAAATAATATCATACTAAGGTATGTGTCCTAAAAATGTATGAATAATATCATACTATATTATGTGTCCTAAAAATGTATAAATAATTTCATACTTTAGTATGTGTCCAAAAAATGTAAAAATAATATCATACTATAGTATGTGTCCTAAAAATGTATAAATAATATCATACTAAGGTATGTGTCCTAAAAATGTATAAATAATATCATACTATAGTATGTGTCCTAAAAATGTAAAAATAATATCATACTATAGTATATGTCCTAAAAAATGTAAAAATAATTGCATACTTTAGTATGTGTCCAAAAAATGTAAAAAAAATTATCATACTATAGTATGTGTCCTAAAAAATGTAAAAATAATTGCATACTATAGTATTTGTCCTAAAAATGTATAAATAATAAAATACTAAGGTATGTGTCCTAAAAATGTATAAATAATATCATACTAAGGTATGTGTCCTAAAAATGTATAAATAATATCATACTATATTATGTGTCCTAAAAATGTATCAATAATATCATACTTTAGTATGTGTCCTAAAAATGTATAAAATATTTAATACTATGGTATGTGTCCTAAAAATGTAAAAATAATTGCATACTATAGTATGTCTCCTAAAAATGTATAAATAATATCTTACTACAGTATGTGTCCTAAAAATGTATAAATAATATCATACTATAGTATGTGTCCTAAAAATGTATAAATAATATCATACTTTAGTATGTGTCCAAAAAATGTAAAAATAATATCATACTATAGTATGTGTCCTAAAAATGTATAAATAATATCATACTATAGTATGTGTCCAAAAAATTTAAAAAAAATTGCATACTATAGTATTTGTCCTAAAAATGTATAAACAATTTAATACTAAGGTATGTGTCCTAAAATGTATAAATAATATCATACTAAGGTATGTGTCCTAAAAATGTATAAATAATATCATACTATATTATGTGTCCTAAAAATGTATAAATAATATCATACTTTAGTATGTGTCCAAAAAATGTAAAAATAATAACATACTATAGTATGTGTCCTAAAAATGTATAAATTATTTAATACTATAGTATGTGTCCTAAAAATGTAAAAATAATTGCATACTTTGGTATGTGTCCTAAAAATGTATAAATAATATCATACTACAGTATGTGTCCTAAAAATGTATACATAATATCATACTATAGTATGTGTCCTAAAAATGTATAAATAATATCATACTATAGTATGTGTCCTAAAAAATGTAAAAATAATTTTATACTATAGTATGTGTCCTAAAAATGTATAAATAATATCATACTTCAGTATGTGTCCTAAAAATGTATAAATAATATCATACTGTAGTATGTGTCCTAAAAATGTATAAATAATCTCATACTATAGTATGTGTCCTAAAAATGTATAAATAATCTCATACTTTAGTATGTGTCCAAAAAATGTAAAAATAATATCATACTATAGTATGTGTCCTAAAAATGTATAAATAATATCATACTATAGTATGTGTCCTAAAAAATGTAAAAATAATTGCATACTATAGTATTTGTCCTAAAAATAAATAAATAATATAATACTAATGTATGTGTCCTAAAAATGTATAAATAATATCATAATAAGGTATGTGTCCTAAAAATCTATGAATAATATCATACTATATTATATGTCGTAAAAATGTATAAATAATATCATACTTTAGTATGTGTCCAAAAAATGTAAAAATAATATCATACTACAGTATGTGTCCTAAAAATGTATAAATAATATCATACTAAGGTATGTATCCTAAAAATGTATAAATAATATCATACTAAGGTATGTGTCCTAAAAATGTATAAATAATATCATACTAAGGTATGTGTCCTAAAAATGTATAAATAATATCATACTATAGTATGTGTCCTAAAAATGTATAAATAATATCATACTTTAGTATGTGTCCAAAAAATGTAAAAATAATATCATACTATAGTATGTGTCCTAAAAATGTATAAATTATATCCTACTATAGTATGTGTCCTAAAAATGTATAAATAATATCATACTACAGTATGTGTCCTAAAAATGTAAAAATAATTGCATACTATAGTATGTGTCCTAAAAATGTATAAATAATGTCATACTACAGTATGTGTCCTAAAAGTGTATAAATAATATCATACTAAGGTATGTGTCCTAAAAATGTATAAATAATAGCATACTATAGTATGTGTCCTAAAAAATGTATAAATAATATCATACTTTAGTATGTGTCCAAAAAATGTAAAAATAATATCATACTATAGTATGTGTCCTAAAAATGTATAAATAATATCATACTATAGTATGTGTCCTAAAAAATGTAAAAAAATTGCATACTATAGTATTTGTCCTAAAATGTATAAACAATTTAATACTAAGGTATGTGTCCTAAAATGTATAAATAATATCATACTATAGTATGTGTCCTAAAAATGTATAAATAATATCATACTTTAGTATGTGTCCAAAAATGTAAAAATAATATCATACTATAGTATGTGTCCTAAAAATGTATAAATAATATCATACTGTAGTATGTGTCCTAAAAAATGTAAAAATAATTGCATACTATACTATGTGTCCTAAAAATGCATAAATAATATCATACTAAGGTATGTGTCCTAAAATGTATAAATAATATCATACTATAGTATGTGTCCTAAAAATGTATAAATATCATACTAAAGTATGTGTCCTAAAAAATGTAAAAATAATTGCATACTATAGTATGTGTCATAAAAATGTACAAATAATATCATACTACAGTATGTGTCCTAAAAATGTATAAATAATATCATACTAAGGTATGTGTCCTAAAAATGTATAAATAATATCATACTATAGTTTGTGTCCTAAAAATGTATAAATAATATCATACTAAGGTATGTGTCCTAAAAATGTATAAATAATATCATACTGTAGTATGTGTCCTAAAAATGTATGAATAATATCATACTTTAGTATGTGTCCTAAAAATGTATAAATAATATCATACTTTAGTATGTGTCCAAAAAATGTAAAAATAATATCAAACTATACTATGTGTCCTAAAAATGTATAAATAATATCATACTATAGTATGTGTCCTAAAAATGTATAAATAATATCATACTATGGTATGTGTCCTAAAAAATGTAAAAATAATTGCATACTATAGTATGTGTCCTAAAAATGTATAAATAATATCATACTACAGTATGTGTCCTAAAAATGTATAAATAATATCATACTTTACCATGTGTCCAAAAAATGTAAAAACAATATCATACTATAGTAGGTGTCCTAAAAATGTATAAATAATATCATACTATAGTATGTGTGTTCAAAAATGTAAAAATAATTGCATACTATACTATGTGTCCTAAAAATGTTTAAATAATATCATACTAAGGTATGTGTCCTAAAAATGTATAAATAATATCATACTACAGTATGTGTCCTAAAAATGTATAAATAATATCATACTTTACCATGTGTCCAAAAAATGTAAAAACAATATCATACTATAGTAGGTGTCCTAAAAATGTATAAATAATATCATACTATAGTATGTGTGTTCAAAAATGTAAAAATAATTGCATACTATAGTATTTGTCCTAAATATGTATAAATGATATAATACTAAGGTATGTGTCCTAAAAATGTATAAATAATTTCATACTAAGGTATGTGTCCTAAAAATGTATAAATAATATCATACTATATTATGTGTCCTAAAAATGTATAAATAATATCATACTTTAGTATGTGTCCAAAAAATGTAAAAATAATATCATACTATAGTATGTGTCCTAAAAATGTATAAATAATATCATACTCTAGTATGTGTCCTAAAAAATGTAAAAAAAATGCATACTATAGTATTTGTCCTAAAAATGTATAAACAATTTAATACTAAGGTATGTGTCCTAAAATGTATAAATAATATCATACTAAGGTATGTGTCCTAAAAATGTATAAATAATATCATACTATATTATGTGTCCTAAAAATGTATAAATAATATCATACTTTAGTATGTGTCCAAAAAATGTAAAAATAATAACATACTATAGTATGTGTCCTAAAAATGTATAAATTATTTAATACTATAGTATGTGTCCTAAAAATGTAAAAATAATTGCATACTTTGGTATGTGTCCTAAAAATGTATAAATAATATCATACTACAGTATGTGTCCTAAAAATGTATACATAATATCATACTATAGTATGTGTCCTAAAAATGTATAAATAATATCATACTATAGTATGTGTCCTAAAAAATGTAAAAATAATTGCATACTATAGTATGTGTCCTAAAAATGTATAAATAATATCATACTTCAGTATGTGTCCTAAAAATGTATAAATAATATCATACTGTAGTATGTGTCCTAAAAATGTATAAATAATCTCATACTATAGTATGTGTCCTAAAAATGTATAAATAATCTCATACTTTAGTATGTGTCCAAAAAATGTAAAAATAATATCATACTATAGTATGTGTCCTAAAAATGTATAAATAATATCATACTATAGTATGTGTCCTAAAAAATGTAAAAATAATTGCATACTATAGTATTTGTCCTAAAAATAAATAAATAATATAATACTAATGTATGTGTCCTAAAAATGTATAAATAATATCATAATAAGGTATGTGTCCTAAAAATCTATGAATAATATCATACTATATTATATGTCGTAAAAAATGTATAAATAATATCATACTTTAGTATGTGTCCAAAAAATGTAAAAATAATATCATACTACAGTATGTGTCCTAAAAATGTATAAATAATATCATACTAAGGTATGTATCCTAAAAATGTATAAATAATATCATACTAAGGTATGTGTCCTAAAAATGTATAAATAATATCATACTAAGGTATGTGTCCTAAAAATGTATAAATAATATCATACTATAGTATGTGTCCTAAAAATGTATAAATAATATCATACTTTAGTATGTGTCCAAAAAATGTAAAAATAATATCATACTATAGTATGTGTCCTAAAAATGTATAAATTATATCCTACTATAGTATGTGTCCTAAAAATGTATAAATAATAACATACTACAGTATGTGTCCTAAAAATGTATAAATAATATCATACTAAGGTATGTGTCCTAAAAATTTATAAATAATATCATACTATAGTATGTGTCCTGAAAATGTATGAATATTATCATACTTTAGTATGTGTCCAAAAAATGTAAAAATAATGTCATACTATAGTATGTGTCCTAAAAATGTATAAATAATATCATACTATAGTATGTGTCCTAAAAATGTATAAATAATATCATACTTTAGTATGTGTCCAAAAAATGTAAAAATAATATCATACTATAGTATGTGTCCTAAAAATGTATAAATTATATCCTACTATAGTATGTGTCCTAAAAATGTATAAATAATATCATACTACAGTATGTGTCCTAAAAATGTAAAAATAATTGCATACTATAGTATGTGTCCTAAAAATGTATAAATAATGTCATACTACAGTATGTGTCCTAAAAGTGTATAAATAATATCATACTAAGGTATGTGTCCTAAAAATGTATAAATAATAGCATACTATAGTATGTGTCCTAAAAATGTATAAATAATATCATACTTTAGTATGTGTCCAAAAAATGTAAAAATAATATCATACTATAGTATGTGTCCTAAAAATGTATAAATAATATCATACTATAGTATGTGTCCTAAAAAATGTAAAAAAATTGCATAGTATAGTATTTGTCCTAAAATGTATAAACAATTTAATACTAAGGTATGTGTCCTAAAATGTATAAATAATATCATACTATAGTATGTGTCCTAAAAATGTATAAATAATATCATACTTTAGTATGTGTCCAAAAATGTAAAAATAATATCATACTATAGTATGTGTCCTAAAAATGTATAAATAATATCATACTGTAGTATGTGTCCTAAAAAATGTAAAAATAATTGCATACTATACTATGTGTCCTAAAAATGCATAAATAATATCATACTAAGGTATGTGTCCTAAAAATGTATAAATAATATCATACTATAGTATGTGTCCTAAAAATGTATAAATAATATCATACTAAAGTATGTGTCCTAAAAAATGTAAAAATAATTGCATACTATAGTATGTGTCATAAAAATGTACAAATAATATCATACTACAGTATGTGTCCTAAAAATGTATAAATAATATCATACTAAGGTATGTGTCCTAAAAATGTATAAATAATATCATACTATAGTTTGTGTCCTAAAAATGTATAAATAATATCATACTAAGGTATGTGTCCTAAAAATGTATAAATAATATCATACTGTAGTATGTGTCCTAAAAATGTATGAATAATATCATACTTTAGTATGTGTCCTAAAAATGTATAAATAATATCATACTTTAGTATGTGTCCAAAAAATGTAAAAATAATATCAAACTATACTATGTGTCCTAAAAATGTATAAATAATATCATACTATAGTATGTGTCCTAAAAATGTATAAATAATATCATACTATGGTATGTGTCCTAAAAAATGTAAAAATAATTGCATACTATAGTATGTGTCCTAAAAATGTATAAATAATATCATACTACAGTATGTGTCCTAAAAATGTATAAATAATATCATACTTTACCATGTGTCCAAAAAATGTAAAAACAATATCATACTATAGTAGGTGTCCTAAAAATGTATAAATAATATCATACTATAGTATGTGTGTTCAAAAATGTAAAAATAATTGCATACTATACTATGTGTCCTAAAAATGTATAAATAATATCATACTAAGGTATGTGTCCTAAAAATGTATAAATAATATCATACTACAGTATGTGTCCTAAAAATGTATAAATAATATCATACTTTACCATGTGTCCAAAAAATGTAAAAACAATATCATACTATAGTAGGTGTCCTAAAAATGTATAAATAATATCATACTATAGTATGTGTGTTCAAAAATGTAAAAATAATTGCATACTATAGTATTTGTCCTAAATATGTATAAATGATATAATACTAAGGTATGTGTCCTAAAAATGTATAAATAATTTCATACTAAGGTATGTGTCCTAAAAATGTATAAATAATATCATACTATATTATGTGTCCTAAAAATGTATAAATAATATCATACTTTAGTATGTGTCCAAAAAATGTAAAAATAATATCATACTATAGTATGTGTCCTAAAAATGTAAAAATAATTGCATACTATAGTATGTGTCCTAAAAATGTATAAATAATGTCATACTACAGTATGTGTCCTAAAAATGTATAAATAATATCATACTAAGGTATGTGTCCTAAAAATGTATAAATAATATCATACTATAGTATGTGTCCTAAACATGTATAAATAATATCATACTTTAGTATATGTCCAAAAAATGTAAAAATAATATCATACTATAGTATGTGTCCTAAAAATGTATAAATAATATCATACTCTAGTATGTGTCCTAAAAAATGTAAAAAAAATGCATACTATAGTATTTGTCCTAAAAATGTATAAACAATTTAATACTAAGGTATGTGTCCTAAAATGTATAAATAATATCATACTAAGAGATGTGTCCTAAAAATGTATAAATAATATCATACTATATTATGTGTCCTAAAAATGTATAAATAATATCATACTTTAGTATGTGTCCAAAAAATGTAAAAATAATAACATACTATAGTATGTGTCCTAAAAATGTATAAATTATTTAATACTATAGTATGTGTCCTAAAAATGTAAAAATAATTGCATACTTTGGTATGTGTCCTAAAAATGTATAAATAATATCATACTACAGTATGTGTCCTAAAAATGTATACATAATATCATACTATAGTATGTGTCCTAAAAATGTATAAATAATATCATACTATAGTATGTGTCCTAAAAAATGTAAAAATAATTGCATACTATAGTATGTGTCCTAAAAATGTATAAATAATATCATACTTCAGTATGTGTCCTAAAAATGTATAAATAATATCATACTGTAGTATGTGTCCTAAAAATGTATAAATAATCTCATACTATAGTATGTGTCCTAAAAATGTATAAATAATCTCATACTTTAGTATGTGTCCAAAAAATGTAAAAATAATATCATACTATAGTATGTGTCCTAAAAATGTATAAATAATATCATACTATAGTATGTGTCCTAAAAAATGTAAAAATAATTGCATACTATAGTATTTGTCCTAAAAATAAATAAATAATATAATACTAATGTATGTGTCCTAAAAATGTATAAATAATATCATAATAAGGTATGTGTCCTAAAAATCTATGAATAATATCATACTATATTATATGTCGTAAAAAATGTATAAATAATATCATACTTTAGTATGTGTCCAAAAAATGTAAAAATAATATCATACTACAGTATGTGTCCTAAAAATGTATAAATAATATCATACTAAGGTATGTATCCTAAAAATGTATAAATAATATCATACTAAGGTATGTGTCCTAAAAATGTATAAATAATATCATACTAAGGTATGTGTCCTAAAAATGTATAAATAATATCATACTATAGTATGTGTCCTAAAAATGTATAAATAATATCATACTTTAGTATGTGTCCAAAAAATGTAAAAATAATATCATACTATAGTATGTGTCCTAAAAATGTATAAATTATATCCTACTATAGTATGTGTCCTAAAAATGTATAAATAATATCATACTACAGTATGTGTCCTAAAAATGTATAAATAATATCATACTAAGGTATGTGTCCTAAAAATTTATAAATAATATCATACTATAGTATGTGTCCTGAAAATGTATGAATAATATCATACTTTAGTATGTGTCCAAAAAATGTAAAAATAATGTCATACTATAGTATGTGTCCTAAAAATGTATAAATAATATCATACTATAGTATGTGTCCTAAAAAATGTAAAAATAATTGCATACTATACTATGTGTCCTAAAAATGTATAAATAATATCATACTAAGGTATGTGTCCTAAAAATGTATAAATAATATCCTACTATAGTATGTGTCCTAAAAATGTATAAATAATATCATACTAAGGTATTTGTCCTAAAAATGTATAAATAATATCATACTTTAGTATGTGTCCAAAAAATGTAAAAATAATATCAAACTATACTATGTGTCCTAAAAATGTATAAATAATATCATACTATAGTATGTGTCCTAAAAAATGTAAAAATAATTGCATACTATAGTATTTGTCCTAAAAATGTATAAATAATATAATACTAAGGTATGTGTCCTAAAAATGTATAAATAATATCATACTAAGGTATGTGTCCTAAAAATGTATAAATAATATCATACTGTAGTATGTGTCCTAAAAATGTATAAATAATATCATACTTTAGTATGTGTCCAAAAAATGTAAAAATAATATCAAACTATACTATGTGTCCCAAAAATGTATAAATAATATCATACTATAGTATGTGTCCTAAAAAATGTAAAAATAATATCATGCTACAGTATTTGTCCTAAAAATGTATAAATAATATAATACTAAGGTATGTGTCCTAAAAATGTATAAATAATATCATACTATTTTATGTGTCCTAAAAATGTATAAATAATATCATACTTTAGTATGTGTCAAAAAATGTAAAAATAATATCATACTATAGTATGTGTCCTAAAAATGTATAAATTATATCCTACTATAGTATGTGTCCTAAAAATGTATAAATAATATCATACTACTGTATGTGTCCTAAAAATGTATAAATAATATCATACTAAGGTATGTGTCCTAAAAATTTATAAATAATATCATACTTTAGTATGTGTCCAAAAAATGTAAAAATAATATCATACTATAGTATGTGTCCTAAAAATGTATAAATAATATCATACTTTAGTATGTGTCCAAAAAATGTAAAAATAATATCATACTATAGTTTGTGTCCTAAAAATGTATAAATAATATCATACTATAGTATGTGTCCTAAAAAATGTAAAAATAATATCATACTACAGTATTTGTCCTAAAAATGTATAAATAATATCATACTTTAGTATGTGTCCTAAAAATGTATAAATAATATCATACTGTAGTATGTGTCCTAAAAATGTATAAATAATATCATACTTTAGTATGTGTCCTAAAAATGTATAAATAATATCATACTAAGGTATGTGTCCTAAAAATGTATAAATAATATCATACTGTAGTATGTGTCCTAAAAATGTATAAATAATATCATACTTTAGTATGTGTCCTAAAAATGTATAAATAATATCATACTTTAGTATGTGTCCAAAAAATGTAAAAATAATATCAAACTATACTATGTGTCCTAAAAATGTATAAATAATATCATACTATAGTATGTGTCCTAAAAATGTATAAATAATATCATACTATGGTATGTGTCCTAAAAAATGTAAAAATAATTGCATACTATAGTATGTGTCCTAAAAATGTATAAATAATATCATACTACAGTATGTGTCCTAGAAATGTATAAATAATATCATACTTTAGTATGTGTCCAAAAAATGTAAAAATAATATCATACTATAGTAGGTGTCCTAAAAATGTATAAATAATATCATACTATAGTATGTGTCTTCAAAAATGTAAAAATAATTGCATACTATAGTATTTGTCCTAAACATGTATAAATAATATAATACTAAGGTATGTGTCAAAAAAATGTAAAAATAATATCATACTATAGTATGTGTCCTAAAAATGTATAAATAATATCATACTTTAGTATGTGTCCAAAAAATGTAAAAATAATATCATACTATAGTTTGTGTCCTAAAAATGTATAAATAATATCATACTAAGGTATGTGTCCTAAAAATGTATAAATAATATCATACTGTAGTATGTGTCCTAAAAATGTATAAATAATATCATACTTTAGTATGTGTCCTAAAAATGTATAAATAATATCATACTAAGGTATGTGTCCTAAAAATGTATAAATAATATCATACTGTAGTATGTGTCCTAAAAATGTATAAATAATATCATACTTTAGTATGTGTCCTAAAAATGTATAAATAATATCATACTTTAGTATGTGTCCAAAAAATGTAAAAAAATATCAAACTATACTATGTGTCCTAAAAATGTATAAATAATATCATACTATAGTATGTGTCCTAAAAATGTATAAATAATATCATACTATGGTATGTGTCCTAAAAAATGTAAAAATAATTGCATACTATAGTATGTGTCCTAAAAATTTATAAATAATATCATACTTTAGTATGTGTCAAAAAAATGTAAAAATAATATCATACTATAGTATGTGTCCTAAAAATGTATAAATAATATCATACTTTAGTATGTGTCCAAAAAATGTAAAAATAATATCATACTATAGTTTGTGTCCTAAAAATGTATAAATAATATCATACTTTAGTATGTGTCCTAAAAATGTATAAATAATATCATACTAAGGTATGTGTCCTAAAAATGTATAAATAATATCATACTGTAGTATGTGTCCTAAAAATGTATAAATAATATCATACTTTAGTATGTGTCCTAAAAATGTATAAATAATATCATACTTTAGTATGTGTCCAAAAAATGTAAAAATAATATCAAACTATACTATGTGTCCTAAAAATGTATAAATAATATCATACTATAGTATGTGTCCTAAAAATGTATAAATAATATCATACTATGGTATGTGTCCTAAAAAATGTAAAAATAATTGCATACTATAGTATGTGTCCTAAAAATGTATCAATAATATCATACTACAGTATGTGTCCTAAAAATGTATAAATAATATCATACTTTAGTATGTGTCCAAAAAATGTAAAAATAATATCAAACTATTCTATGTGTCCCAAAAATGTATAAATAATATCATACTATAGTATGTGTCCTAAAAAATGTAAAAACAATATCATACTATAGTATTTGTCCTAAAAATGTATAAATAATATAATACTAAGGTATGTGTCCTAAAAATGTATAAATAATATCATACTAAGGTATGTGTCCTAAAAATGTATAAATAATATCATACTTTAGTATGAGTCAAAAAAATGTAAAAATAATATCATACTATAGTATGTGTCCTAAAAATGTATAAATTATATCCTACTATAGTATGTGTCCTAAAAATTTATAAATAATATCAAACTACTGTATGTGTCCTAAAAATGAATAAATAATATCATACTACGGTATGTGTCCTAAAAATTTATAAATAATATCATACTTTAGTATGTGTCCAAAAAATGTAAAAATAATATCATACTATTGTGTGTGTCCTAAAAATGTATAAATAATATCATACTTTAGTATGTGTCCTAAAAATGTATAAATAATATCATACTAAGGTATGTGTCCTAAAAATGTATAAATAATATCATACTGTAGTATGTGTCCTATAAATGTATAAATAATATCATACTGTAGTATGTGTCCTAAAAATGTATAAATAATATCATACTTTAGTATGTGTCCTAAAAATGTATAAATAATATCATACTAAGGTATGTGTCCTAAAAATGTATAAATAATATCATACTGTAGTACGTGTCCTAAAAATGTATAAATAATATCATACTTTAG
Organism: Nothobranchius furzeri; assembly: GCF_043380555.1. Taxonomy (NCBI): domain Eukaryota; kingdom Metazoa; phylum Chordata; class Actinopteri; order Cyprinodontiformes; family Nothobranchiidae; genus Nothobranchius; species Nothobranchius furzeri. The sequence goes on along the minus strand of NC_091758.1, from coordinate 41,261,239 downwards.
TATGTGTCCTAAAAATGTATAAATAATATCATACTTTAGTATCTGTCCAAAAAATGTAAAAATAATATCAAACTATACTATGTGTCCTAAAAATGTATAAATAATATCATACTATAGTATGTGTCCTAAAAATGTATAAATAATATCATACTATGGTATGTGTCCTAAAAAATGTAAAAATAATTGCTTACTATAGTATGTGTCCTAAAAATGTATAAATAATATCATACTACAGTATGTGTCCTAAAAATGTATAAATAATATCATACTTTAGTATGTGTCCAAAAAAATGTAAAAATAATATCATACTATAGTAGGTGTCCTAAAAATGTATAAATAATATCATACTATAGTATGTGTCTTCAAAAATGTAAAAATAATTGCATACTATAGTATTTGTCCTAAACATGTATAAATAATATAATACTAAGGTATGTGTCCTAAAAATGTATAAATAATATCATACTAAGGTATGTGTCCTAAAAATGTATAAATAATATCATACTATATTATGTGTCCTAAAAATGTATAAATAATATCATACTTTAGTATGTGTCCAAAAAATTTAAAAATAATATCATACTATAGTATGTGTCCTAAAAATGTATAAATCATTTAATACTATAGTATGTGACCTAAAAATGTAAAAATAATTGCATACTATAGTATGTGTCCTAAAAATGTATAAATAATATCATACTACAGTATGTGTCCTAAAAATGTATAAATAATATCATACTAAGGTATGTGTCCTAAAAATGTATAAATAATATCATACTATATTAAGTGTCCTAAAAATGTATAAATAATATCATACTAAGGTATGTGTCCTAAAAATGTATAAATAATATCATACTATAGTATGTGTCCTAAAAATGTATAAATAATATCATACTTTAGTATGTGTCCAAAAAATGTAAAATAATATCATACTATAGTATGTGTCCTCAAAATTTATAAATAATATCATACTATAGTATGTGTCCTAAATAATGTAAAAATAATTGCATACTATAGTATGTGTCCTAAAAATGTATAAATAATGTCATACTACAGTATGTGTCCTAAAAATGTATAAATAATATCATACTATAGTATGTGTCCTAAAAAATGTAAAAATAATTGCATACTATAGTATGTGTCCTAAAAATGTATAAATAATGTCATACTACAGTATGTGTCCTAAAAATGTATAAATAATATCATACTATATTATGTGTCCTAAAAATGTATAAATAATATCATACATTAGTATGTGTCCAAAAAATTTAAAAATAATATCATACTATAGTATGTGTCCTAAAAATGTATAAATCATTTAATACTATAGTATGTGACCTAAAAATGTAAAAATAATTGCATACTATAGTATGTGTCCTAAAAATGTATAAATAATATCATACTACAATATGTGTCCTAAAAATGTATAAATAATATCATACTAAGGTATGTGTCCTAAAAATGTATAAATAATATCATACTATATTAAGTGTCCTAAAAATGTATAAATAATATCATACTAAGGTATGTGTCCTAAAAATGTATAAATAATATCATACTATAGTATGTGTCCTAAAAATGTATAAATAATATCATACTTTAGTATGTGTCCAAAAAATGTAAAATAATATCATACTATAGTATGTGTCCTCAAAATTTATAAATAATATCATACTATAGTATGTGTCCTAAATAATGTAAAAATAATTTCATACTATAGTATGTGTCCTAAAAATGTATAAATAATGTCATACTACAGTATGTGTCCTAAAAATGTATAAATAATATCATACTATAGTATTTGTCCAAAAAAATGTAAAAATAATTGCATACTATAGTATGTGTCCTAAAAATGTATAAATAATGTCATACTACAGTATGTGTCCTAAAAATGTATAAATAATATCATACTAAGGTATGTGTCCTAAAAATGTATAAATAATATCATACTATAGTATGTGTCCTAAAAATGTATAAATAATATCATACTTTAGTATGTGTCCAAAAAATGTAAATATAATATCATACTATAGTATGTGTCCTAAAAATGTATAAATAATATCATACTATAGTATGTATCCTAAAAATGTAAAAAAAATTTCATACTATAGTATTTGTCCTAAAAATGTATAAATAATATCATACTAAGGTATGTGTCCTAAAAATGTATAAATAATATCATACTGTAGTATGTGTCCTAAAAATGTATAAATAATATCATACTTTAGTATGTGTCCTAAAAATGTATAAATAATCTCATACTAAGGTATGTGTCCTAAAAATGTATAAATAATATCATACTGTAGTATGTGTCCTAAAAATGTATAAATAATATCATAATTTAGTATGTGTCCTAAAAATGTATAAATAATATCATACTTTAGTATGTGTCCAAAAAATGTAAAAATAATATCAAACTATACTATGTGTCCTAAAAATGTATAAATAATATCATACTATAGTATGTGTCCTAAAAATGTATAAATAATATCATATTATGGTATGTGTCCTAAAAAATGTAAAAATAATTGCATACTATAGTATGTGTCCTAAAAATGTATAAATAATATCATACTACAGTATGTTTCCTAAAAATGTATAAATAATATCATACTTTAGTATGTGTCCAAAAAATGTAAAAATAATATCATACTATAGTAGGTGTCCTAAAAATTTATAAATAATATCATACTATAGTATGTGTCTTCAAAAATGTAAAAATAATTGCATACTATAGTATTTGTCCTAAACATGTATAAATAATATAATACTAAGGTATGTGTCCTAAAAATGTATAAATGATATCATACTAAGGTATGTGTCCTAAAAATGTATAAATAATATCATACTATATTATGTGTCCTAAAAATGTATAAATAATATCATACTTTAGTATGTGTCCAAAAAATGTAAAAATAATATCATACTATAGTATGTGTCCTAAAAATGTATAAATCATTTAATACTATAGTATGTGACCTAAAAATGTAAAAATAATTGGATACAATAGTATGTGTCCTAAAAATGTATAAATAATATCATACTACAGTATGTGTCCTAAAAATGTATAAATAATATCATACTTTAGTATGTGTCCAAAAAATGTAAAAATAATATCATACTGTAGTATGTGTCCTAAAAATGTATAAATAATATCATACTTTAGTATGTGTCCAAAAAATGTAAAAATAATATCAAACTATTCTATGCGTCCCAAAAATGTATAAATAATATCATACTATAGTATGTGTCCTAAAAAATGTAAAAATAATATCATACTATAGTATTTGTCCTAAAAATGTATAAATAATATAATACTAAGGTATGTGTCCTAAAAATGTATAAATAATATCATACTAAGGTATGTGTCCTAAAAATGTATAAATAATATCATACTTTAGTATGTGTCAAAAAAATGTAAAAATAATATCATACTATAGTATGTGTCCTAAAAATGTATAAATTATATCCTACTATAATATGTGTCCTAAAAATGTATAAATAATATCATACTACTGTATGTGTCCTAAAAATGAATAAATAATATCATACTAAGGTATGTGTCCTAAAAATTTATAAATAATATCATACTTTAGTATGTGTCCAAAAAATGTAAAAATAATATCATACTATAGTTTCTGTCCTAAAAAAGTATAAATAATATCATACTAAGGTATGTGTCCTAAAAATATATAAATAATAGCATACTGTAGTATGTGTCCTAAAAATGTATAAATAATATCATACTTTAGTATGTGTCCTAAAAATGTATAAATAATATCATACTAAGGTATGTGTCCTAAAAATGTATAAATAATATCATACTGTAGTATGTGTCCTAAATATGTATAAATAATATCATACTTTAGTATGTGTCCTAAAAATGTATAAATAATATCATGCTTTAGCATCTGTCCAAAAAATGTAAAAATAATATCAAACTATACTATGTGTCCTAAAAATGTATAAATAATATCCTACTATAGTTTGTGTCCTAAAAATGTATAAATAATATCATACTATGGTATGTGTCCTAAAAAATGTAAAAATAATTGCATACTATAGTATGTGTCCTAAAAATGTATAAATAATATCATACTACAGTATGTGTCCTAAAAATGTATAAATAATATCATACTTTAGTATGTGTTCAAAAAATGTAAAAATAATATCATACTATAGTAGGTGTCCTAAAAATGTATAAATAATATCATACTATAGTATGTGTCTTCAAAAATGTAAAAATAATTGCATACTATAGTATTTGTCCTAAACATGTATAAATAATATAATACTAAGGTATGTGTCCTAAAAATGTATAAATAATATCATACTAAGGTATGTGTCCTAAAAATGTATAAATAATATCATACTATATTATGTGTCCTAAAAATGTATAAATAATATCATACTTTAGTATGTGTCCCAAAAATGTAAAAATAATATCATACTATAGTATGTGTCCTAAAAATGTATAAATCATTTAATACTATAGTATGTGACCTAAAAATGTATAAATAATATCATACTTTAGTATGTGTCCTAAAAATGTATAAATAATATCATACTATATTAAGTGTCCTAAAAATGTATAAATAATATCATACTAAGGTATGTGTCCTAAAAATGTATAAATAATATCATACTATAGTATGTGTCCTAAAAATGTATAAATAATATCATACTTTAGTATGTGTCCAAAAAATGTAAAATAATATCATACTATAGTATGTGTCCTCAAAATTTATAAATAATATCATACTATAGTATGTGTCCTAAAAATGTAAAAATAATTGCATACTATAGTATGTGTCCTAAAAATGTATTAATAATGTCATACTACAGTATGTGTCCTAAAAATGTATAAATAATATCATACTAAGGTATGTGTCCTAAAAATGTATAAATAATATCATACTATAGTATGTGTCCTAAAAATGTATAAATAATATCATACTTTAGTATGTGTCCAAAAAATGTAAAAATAATATCATACTATAGTATGTGTCCTAAAAATGTATAAATAATATCATACTATAGTATGTATCCTAAAAATGTAAAAAAATTTGCATACTATAGTATTTGTCCTAAAAATGTATAAATAATATCATACTAAGATATGTGTCCTAAAAATGTATAAATAATATCATACTAAGGTATGTGTCCTAAAAATGTATAAATAATATCATACTGTAGTATGTGTCCTAAAAAAGTATAAATAATATCATACTTTAGTATGTGTCCAAAAAATGTAAAAATAATATCAAACTATACTATGTGTCCCAAAAATGTATAAATAATATCATACTATAGTATGTGTCCTAAAAAATGTAAAAATAATTGCATACTATAGTATTTGTCCTAAAAATGTATTAATAATATAATACTAAGGTATGTGTCCTAAAAATGTATAAATAATATCATACTAAGGTATGTGTCCTAAAAATGTACAAATAATATCATACTATAGTATGTGTCCTAAAAATGTATAAATAATATCATACTTTAGTATGTGTCAAAAAAATGTAAAAATAATATCATACTATAGTATGTGTCCTAAAAATGTATAAATAATGTCATACTACTGTATGTGTCCTAAAAATGTATAAATAATATCATACTAAGGTATGTGTCCTAAAAATTTATAAATAATATCATACTTTAGTATGTGTCCAAAAAATGTAAAAATAATATCATACTATAGTATGTGTCCTAAAAATGTATAAATAATATCATACTTTAGTATGTGTCCAAAAAATGTAAAAATAATATCATACTATAGTTTGTGTCCTAAAATTGTATAAATAATATCATACTAAGGTATGTGTCCTAAAAATGTATAAATAATATCATACTAAGGTATGTGTCCTAAAAATGTATAAATAATATCATACTGTAGTATGTGTCCTAAAAATGTATAAATAATATCATACTTTAGTATGTGTCCTAAAAATGTATAAATAATATCATACTAAGGTATGTGTCCTAAAAATGTATAAATAATATCATACTGTAGTATGTGTCCTAAAAATGTATTAATAATCTCATACTATAGTATGTGTCCTAAAAATGTATAAATAATCTCATACTTTAGTATGTGTCCAAAAAATGTAAAAATAATATCATACTATAGTATGTGTCCTAAAAATGTATAAATAATATCATACTATAGTATGTGTCCTAAAAAATGTAAAAATAATTGCATACTATAGTATTTGTCCTAAAATGTATAAATAATATAATACTAAGGTATGTGTCCTAAAAATGTATAAATAATATCATAATAGGGTATGTGTCCTAAAAATCTATAAATAATATCATACTATATTATATGTCGTAAAAATGTATAAATAATATCATACTTTAGTATGTGTCCAAAAAATGTAAAAATAATATCATACTACAGTATGTGTCCTAAAAATGTATAAATAATATCATACTAAGGTATGTATCCTAAAAATGTATAAATAATATCATACTAAGGTATGTGTCCTAAAAATGTATAAATAATATCATACTAAGGTATGTGTCCTAAAAATGTATAAATAATATCATACTATAGTATGTGTCCTAAAAATTTATAAATAATATCATACTTTAGTATGTGTCCAAAAAATGTAAAAATAATATCATACTAAGGTATGTGTCCTAAAAATGTATAAATAATATCATACTATAGTATGTGTCCTAAAAATGTATAAATAATATCATACTTTAGTATGTGTCCAAAAATGTAAAAATAATGTCATACTATAGTATGTGTCCTAAAAATGTATAAATAATATCATACTATAGTATGTGTCCTAAAAAATGTAAAAATAATTGCATACTATACTATGTGTCCTAAAAATGTATAAATAATATCATACTAAGGTATGTGTCCTAAAAATGTATAAATAATATCACACGAAGGTATGTGTCCTAAAAATGTATAAATAATATCCTACTATAGTATGTGTCCTAAAAATGTATAAATAATATCATACTAAGGTATTTGTCCTAAAAATGTATAAATAATATCATACTTTAGTATGTATCCAAAAAATGTAAAAATAATATCAAAGTATACTATGTGTCCTAAAAATGTATAAATAATATCATACTATAGTATGTGTCCTAAAAAATGTAAAAATAATTGCATACTATAGTATTTGTCCTAAAAATGTATAAATAATATAATACTGAGGTATGTGTCCTAAAAATGTATAAATAATATCATACTAAGGTATGTGTCCTAAAAATGTATAAATAATATCATACTGTAGTATGTGTCCTAAAAATGTATAAATAATATCATACTTTAGTATGTGTCCAAAAAATGTAAAAATAATATCAAACTATACTATGTGTCCCAAAAATGTATAAATAATATCATACTATAGTATGTGTCCTAAAAATGTAAAAATAATATCATACTATAGTATTTGTCCTAAAAATGTATAAATAATATAATACTAAGGTATGTGTCCTAAAAATGTATAAATAATATCATACTAAGGTATGTGTCCTAAAAATGTATAAATAATATCATACTTTAGTATGTGTCAAAAAAATGTAAAAATAATATCATACTATAGTATGTGTCCTAAAAATGTATAAATTATATCCTACTATAGTATGTGTCCTAAAAATGTATAAATAATATCATACTACTGTATGTGTCCTAAAAATGTATAAATAATATCATACTAAGGTATGTGTCCTAAAAATTTATAAATAATATCATACTTTAGTATGTGTCCAAAAAATGTAAAAATAATATCATACTATAGTATGTGTCCTAAAATGTATAAATAATATCATACTTTAGTATGTGTCCAAAAAATGTAAAAATAATATCATACTATAGTTTGTGTCCTAAAAATGTTTAAATAATATCATACTAAGGTATGTGTCCTAAAAATGTATAAATAATATCATACTGTAGTATGTGTCCTAAAAATGTATAAATAATATCATACTTTAGTATGTTTCCTAAAAATGTATAAATAATATCATACTAAGGTATGTGTCCTAAAAATGTATAAATAATATCATACTGTAGTATGTGTCCTAAAAATGTATAAATAATATCATACTATAGTATGTGTCCTAAAAAATGTATAAATGATATCATACTAAGGTATGTGTCCTAAAAATGTATAAATAATATCATACTATATTATGTGTCCAAAAAATGTAAAAATAATATCATACTATAGTTTGTGTCCTAAAAATGTATAAATAATATCATACTGTAGTATGTGTCCTAAAAATGTATAAATAATATCATACTTTAGTAACTGTACAAAAAATGTAAAAATAATATCAAACTATACTATGTGTCCTAAAAATGTATAAATAATATCATACTATAGTATGTGTCCTAAAAATGTATAAATAATATCATACTATGGTATGTGTCCTAAAAAATGTAAAAATAATTGCATACTATAGTTTGTGTCCTAAAAATGTATAAATAATATCATACTACAGTATGTGTCCTAAAAATGTATAAATAATATCATACTTTAGTATGTGTCCAAAAAATGTAAAAATAATATCATACTAAAGTAGGTGTCCTAAAAATGTATAAATAATATCATACTATAGTATGTGTCTTCAAAAATGTAAAAATAATTGCATACTATAGTATTTGTCCTAAACATGTATAAATAATATAATACTAAGGTATGTGTCCTAAAAATGTATAAATAATATCATACTAAGGTATGTGTCCTAAAAATGTATAAATAAGATCATACTATATTATGTGTCCTAAAAATGTATAAATAATATCATACTTTAGTATGTGTCCAAAAAATGTAAAAATAATATCATACTATAGTATGTGTCCTAAAAATGTATAAATCATTTAATACTATAGTATGTGACCTAAAAATGTAAAAATAATTGCATACTATAGTATGTGTCCTAAAAATGTATAAATAATATCATACTACAGTATGTGCCCTAAAAATGTATAAATAATATCATACTAAGGTATGTGTCCTAAAAATGTATAAATAATATCATACTAAGGTATGTGTCCTAAAAATGTATAAATAATATCATACTATATTAAGTGTCCTAAAAATGTATAAATAATATCATACTAAGGTATGTGTCCTAAAAATGTATAAATAATATCATACTATAGTATGTGTCCTAAAAATGTATAAATAATATCATACTTTAGTATGTGTCCAAAAAATGTAAAAATAATATCATACTATAGTATGTGTCCTCAAAATTTATAAATAATATCATACTATAGTATGTATTCTCAAAATTTATAAATAATATCATACTATAGTATGTGTCCTAAAAAATGTAAAAATAATTGCATACTATAGTATGTGTCCTAAAATGTATAAATAATATCATACTATAGTATGTGTCCTAAAAATGTATAAATAATATCATACTTTAGTATGTGTCCAAAAAATGTAAGAATAATATCATACTATAGTATGTGTCCTAAAAATGTATAAATAATATCATACTATAGTATGTATCCTAAAAATGTAAAAAAATTTGCATACTATAGTATTTGTCCTAAAAATGTATAAATAATTTAATACTAAGGTATGTGTCCTAAAAATGTATAAATAATATCATACTAAGGTATGTGTCCTAAAAATGTATAAATAATATCATACTAAGGTATGTGTCCTAAAAATGTATAAATAATATCATACTAAGGTATGTGTCCTAAAAATGTATAAATAATATCATACTGTAGTATGTGTCCTAAAAATGTATAAATAATATCATACTTTAGTATGTGTCCAAAAAATGTAAAAATAATATCAAACTATACTATGTGTCCCAAAAATGTATAAATAATATCATACTATAGTATGTGTCCTAAAAAATGTAAAAATAATTGCATACTATAGTATTTGTCCTAAAAATGTATAAATAATATAATACTAAGGTATGTGTCCTAAAAATGTATAAATAATATCATACTAAGGTATGTGTCCTAAAAATGTACAAATTATATCATACTATAGTATGTGTCCTAAAAATGTATAAATAATATCATACTTTAGTATGTGTCAAAAAAATGTAAAAATAATATCATACTATAGTATGTGTCCTAAAAATGTATAAATAATATCATACTACTGTATGTGTCCTAAAAATGTATAAATAATATCATACTAAGGTATGTGTCCTAAAAATTTATAAATAATATCATACTTTAGTATGTGTCCAAAAAATGTAAAAATAATATCATACTATAGTATGTGTCCTAAAAATGTATAAATAATATCATACTTTAGTATGTGTCCAAAAAATGTAAAAATAATATCATACTATAGTTTGTGTCCTAAAAATGTATAAATAATATCATACTAAGGTATGTGTCCTAAAAATGTATAAATAATATCATACTGTAGTATGTGTCCTAAAAATGTATAAATAATATCATACTTTAGTATGTGTCCTAAAAATGTATAAATAATATCATACTAAGGTATGTGTCCTAAAAATGTATAAATAATATCATACTGTAGTATGTGTCCTAAAAATGTATAAATAATATCATACTTTAGTATGTGTCCTAAAAATGTATAAATAATATCATACTTTAGTATGTGTCCAAAAAATGTAAAAATAATATCAAACTATACTAAGTGTCCTAAAAATGTATCAATAATATCATACTATAGTATGTGTCCTAAAAATGTATAAATAATATCATACTATGGTATGTGTCCTAAAAAATGTAAAAATAATTGCATACTATAGTATGTGTCCTAAAAATGTATAAATAATATCATACTACAGTATGTGTCCTAAAAATGTATAAATAATATCATACTTTAGTATGTGTCCAAAAAATGTAAAAATAATATCATACTATAGTAGGTGTCCTAAAAATGTATAAATAATATCATACTATAGTATGTGTCTTCAAAAATGTAAAAATAATTGCATACTATAGTATTTGTCCTAAACATGTATAAATAATATAATACTAAGGTATGTGTCCTAAAAATGAATAAATAATATCATACTAAGGTATGTGTCCTAAAAATGTATAAATAATATCATACTATATTATGTGTCCTAAAAATGTATAAATAATATCATACTTTAGTATGTGTCCAAAAAAATGTAAAAATAATATCATCCTATAGTATGTGTCCTAAAAATGTATAAATCATTTAATACTATAGTATGTGACCTAAAAATGTAAACATAATATCATACTATAGTAGGTGTCCTAAAAATGTATAAATAATATCATACTATAGTATGTGTCTTCAAAAATGTAAAAATAATTGCATACTATAGTATTTGTCCTAAACATGTATAAATAATATAATACTAAGGTATGTGTCCTAAATATGTATAAATAATATCATACTAAGGTATGTGTCCTAAAAATGTATAAATAATATCATACTATATTATTTGTCCTAAAAATGTATAAATAATATCATACTTTAGTATGTGTCCAAAAAATGTAAAAATAATATCATACTATAGTATGTGTCCTAAAAATGTATAAATCATTTAATACTATAGTATGTGACCTAAAAATGTAAAAATAATTGCATACTATAGTATGTGTCCTAAAAATGTATAAATAATATCATACTACAGTATGTGTCCTAAAAATGTATAAATAATATCATACTAAGGTATGTGTCCTAAAAATGTATAAATAATATCATACTAAGGTATGTGTCCTAAAAATGTATAAATAATATCATACTATAATAAGTGTCCTAAAAATGTATAAATAATATCATACTAAGGTATGTGTCCTAAAAATGTATAAATAATATCATACTATAGTATGTGTCCTAAAAATGTATAAATAATATCATACTTTAGTATGTGTCCAAAAAATGTAAAAATAATATCATACTATAGTATGTGTCCTCAAAATTTATAAATAATATCATACTATAGTATGTGTCCTCAAAATTTATAAATAATATCATACTATAGTATGTGTCCTAAAAAATGTAAAAATAATTGCATACTATAGTATGTGTCCTAAAAATGTATAAATAATATCATACTATAGTATGTGTCCTAAAAATGTATAAATAATATCATACTTTAGTATGTGTCCAAAAAATGTAAAAATAATATCATACTATAGTATGTGTCCTAAAAATGTATAAATAATATCATACTATAGTATGTATCCTAAAAATGTAAAAAAATTTGCATACTATAGTATTTGTCCTAAAAATGTATAAATAATTTAATACTAAGGTATGTGTCCTAAAAATGTATAAATAATATCATACTAAGGTATGTGTCCTAAAAATGTATAAATAATATCATACTAAGGTATGTGTCCTAAAAATGTATAAATAATATCATACTAAGGTATGTGTCCTAAAAATGTATAAATAATATCATACTGTAGTATGTGTCCTAAAAATGTATAAATAATATCATACTTTAGTATGTGTCCAAAAAATGTAAAAATAATATCAAACTATACTATGTGTCCCAAAAATGTATAAATAATATCATACTATAGTATGTGTCCTAAAAAATGTAAAAATAATTGCATACTATAGTATTTGTCCTAAAAATGTGTAAATAATATAATACTAAGGTATGTGTCCTAAAAATGTATAAATAATATCATACTAAGGTATGTGTCCTAAAAATGTACAAATTATATCATACTATAGTATGTGTCCTAAAAATGTATAAATAATATCATACTTTAGTATGTGTCAAAAAAATGTAAAAATAATATCATACTATAGTATGTGTCCTAAAAATGTATAAATAATATCATACTACTGTATGTGTCCTAAAAATGTATAAATAATATCATACTAAGGTATGTGTCCTAAAAATGTATAAATAATATCATACTTTAGTATGTGTCCAAAAAATGTAAAAATAATATCATACTATAGTATGTGTCCTAAAAATGTATAAATAATATCATACTTTAGTATGTGTCCAAAAAATGTAAAAATAATATCATACTATAGTTTGTGTCCTAAAAATGTATAAATAATATCATACTAAGGTATGTGTCCTAAAAATGTATAAATAATATCATACTGTAGTATGTGTCCTAAAAATGTATAAATAATATCATACTTTAGTATGTGTCCTAAAAATGTATAAATAATATCATACTTTAGTATGTGTCCAAAAAATGTAAAAATAATATCAAACTATACTATGTGTCCTAAAAATGTATCAATAATATCATACTATAGTATGTGTCCTAAAAATGTATAAATAATATCATACTATGGTATGTGTCCTAAAAAATGTAAAAATAATTGCATACTATAGTATGTGTCCTAAAAATGTATAAATAATATCATACTACAGTATGTGTCCTAAAAATGTATAAATAATATCATACTTTAGTATGTGTCCAAAAAATGTAAAAATAATATCATACTATAGTAGGTGTCCTAAAAATGTATAAATAATATCATACTATAGTATGTGTCTTCAAAAATGTAAAAATAATTGCATACTATAGTATTTGTCCTAAACATGTATAAATAATATAATACTAAGGTATGTGTAATAAAAATGAATAAATAATATCATACTAAGGTATGTGTCCTAAAAATGTATAAATAATATCATACTATATTATGTGTCCTAAAAATGTATAAATAATATCATACTTTAGTATGTGTCCAAAAAAATGTAAAAATAATATCATCCTATAGTATGTGTCCTAAAAATGTATAAATCATTTAATACTATAGTATGTGACCTAAAAATGTAAACATAATATCATACTATAGTAGGTGTCCTAAAAATGTATAAATAATATCATACTATAGTATGTGTCTTCAAAAATGTAAAAATAATTGCATACTATAGTATTTGTCCTAAACATGTATAAATAATATAATACTAAGGTATGTGTCCTAAAAATGTATAAATAATATCATACTAAGGTATGTGTCCTAAAAATGTATAAATAATATCATACTATATTATTTGTCCTAAAAATGTATAAATAATATCATACTTTAGTATGTGTCCAAAAAATGTAAAAATAATATCATACTATAGTATGTGTCCTAAAAATGTATAAATCATTTAATACTATAGTATGTGACCTAAAAATGTAAAAATAATTGCATACTATAGTATGTGTCCTAAAAATGTATAAATAATATCATACTACAGTATGTGTCCTAAAAATGTATAAATAATATCATACTAAGGTATGTGTCCTAAAAATGTATAAATAATATCATACTAAGGTATGTGTCCTAAAAATGTATAAATAATATCATACTATATTAAGTGTCCTAAAAATGTATAAATAATATCATACTAAGGTATGTGTCCTAAAAATGTATAAATAATATCATACTATAGTATGTGTCCTAAAAATGTATAAATAATATCATACTATAGTATGTGTCCTAAAAAATGTAAAAATAATTGCATACTATAGTATGTGTCCTAAAATGTATAAATAATGTCATACTACAGTATGTGTCCTAAAAATGTATAAATAATATCATACTAATGTATGTGTCCTAAAAATGTATAAATAATATCATACTATAGTATGTGTCCTAAAAATGTATAAATAATATCATACTTTAGTATGTGTCCAAAAAATGTAAAAATAATATCATACTATAGTATGTGTCCTAAAAATGTATAAATAATATCATACTATAGTATGTATCCTAAAAATGTAAAAAAATTTGCATACTATAGTATTTGTCCTAAAAATGTATAAATAATTTAATACTAAGGTATGTGTCCTAAAAATGTATAAATAATATCATACTAAGGTATGTGTCCTAAAAATGTACAAATAATATCATACTATAGTATGTGTCCTAAAAATGTATAAATAATATCATACTTTAGTATGTGTCAAAAAAATGTAAAAATAATATAATACTATAGTATGTGTCCTAAAAATGTATAAATAATATCATACTACTGTATGTGTCCTAAAAATGTATAAATAATATCATACTAAGGTATGTGTCCTAAAAATTTATAAATAATATCATACTTTAGTATGTGTCCAAAAAATATAAAAATAATATCATACTATAGTATGTGTCCTAAAAAGTATAAATAATATCATACTTTAGTATGTGTCCAAAAAATGTATAAATAATATCATACTATAGTATGTGTCCTAAAAATGTATAAATAATATCATACTATAGTTTGTGTCCTAAAAATGTATAAATAATATCATACTATAGTATGTGTCCTAAAAATGTATAAATAATATCATACTTTAGTATGTGTCCAAAAAATGTATAAATAATATCATACTATAGTTTGTGTCCTAAAAATGTATAAATAATATCATACTATAGTATGTGTCCTAAAAATGTATAAATAATATCATATTTTAGTATGTGTCTAAAAAATGTAAAAATAATATCATACTATAGTATGTGTACTAAAAATGTATAAATGATATCATACTATAGTATGTGTCCTAAAAAATATAAAAATAATTGCATACTATAGTATGTGTCCTAAAAATGTATAAATAATATCATACTACAGTATGTGTCCTAAAAATGTATAAATAATATAATACTAAGGTATGTGTCCTAAAATGTATAAATAATATCATACTAAGGTATGTCTCCTAAAAATGTATAAATAATATCATACTATAGTATGTGTCCTAAAAAATGTAAAAATAATTGCATACTATAGTTTGTGTCCTAAAAATGTATAAATAATATCATACTACAGTATGTGTCCTAAAAATGTATAAATAATATCATACTTTAGTATGTGTCCAAAAAATGTAAAAATAATATCATACTATAGTAGGTGTCCTACAAATGTATAAATAATATCATACTATAGTATGTGTCTTCAAAAATGTAAAAATAATTGCATACTATAGTATTTGTCCTAAACATGTATAAATAATATAATACTAAGGTATTTGTCCTAAAAATGTATAAATAATATCATACTAAGGTATGTGTCCTAAAAATGTATAAATAAGATCATACTATATTATGTGTCCTAAAAATGTATAAATAATATCATACATTAGTATGTGTCCAAAAAATGTAAAAATAATATCATACTATAGTATGTGTCCTAAAAATGTATAAATCATTTAATACTATAGTATGTGACCTAAAAATGTAAAAATAATTGCATACTATAGTATGTGTCCTAAAAAGGTATAAATAATATCATACTACAGTATGTGCCCTAAAAATGTATAAATAATATCATACTAAGGTATGTGTCCTAAAAATGTATAAATAATATCATACTAAGGTATGTGTCCTAAAAATGTATAAATAATATCATACTATATTAAGTGTCCTAAAAATGTATAAATAATATCATACTAAGGTATGTGTCCTAAAAATGTATAAATAATATCATACTATAGTATGTGTCCTAAAAATGTATAAATAATATCATACTTTAGTATGTGTCCAAAAAATGTAAAAATAATATCATACTATAGTATGTGTCCTCAAAATTTATAAATAATATCATACTATAGTATGTGTCCTCAAAATTTATAAATAATATCATACTATAGTATGTGTCCTAAAAAATGTAAAAATAATTGCATACTATAGTATGTGTCCTAAAAATGTATAAATAATATCATACTATAGTATGTGTCCTAAAAATGTATAAATAATATCATACTTTAGTATGTGTCCAAAAAATGTAAGAATAATATCATACTATAGTATGTGTCCTAAAAATGTATAAATAATATCATACTATAGTATGTATCCTAAAAATGTAAAAAAATTTGCATACTATAGTATTTGTCCTAAAAATGTATAAATAATTTAATACTAAGGTATGTGTCCTAAAAATGTATAAATAATATCATACTAAGGTATGTTTCCTAAAAATGTATAAATAATATCATACTAAGGTATGTGTCCTAAAAATGTATAAATAATATCATACTAAGGTATGTGTCCTAAAAATGTATAAATAATATCATACTGTAGTATGTGTCCTAAAAATGTATAAATAATATCATACTTTAGTATGTGTCCAAAAAATGTAAAAATAATATCAAACTATACTATGTGTCCCAAAAATGTATAAATAATATCATACTATAGTATGTGTCCTAAAAAATGTAAAAATAATTGCATACTATAGTATTTGTCCTAAAAATGTATAAATAATATAATACTAAGGTATGTGTCCTAAAAATGTATAAATAATATCATACTAAGGTATGTGTCCTAAAAATGTACAAATTATATCATACTATAGTATGTGTCCTAAAAATGTATAAATAATATCATACTTTAGTATGTGTCAAAAAAATGTAAAAATAATATCATACTATAGTATGTGTCCTAAAAATGTATAAATAATATCATACTACTGTATGTGTCCTAAAAATGTATAAATAATATCATACTAAGGTATGTGTCCTAAAAATTTATAAATAATATCATACTTTAGTATGTGTCCAAAAAATGTAAAAATAATATCATACTATAGTATGTGTCCTAAAAATGTATAAATAATATCATACTTTAGTATGTGTCCAAAAAATGTAAAAATAATATCATACTATAGTTTGTGTCCTAAAAATGTATAAATAATATCATACTAAGGTATGTGTCCTAAAAATGTATAAATAATATCATACTGTAGTATGTGTCCTAAAAATGTATAAATAATATCATACTTTAGTATGTGTCCTAAAAATGTATAAATAATATCATACTAAGGTATGTGTCCTAAAAATGTATAAATAATATCATACTGTAGTATGTGTCCTAAAAATGTATAAATAATATCATACTTTAGTATGTGTCCAAAAAATGTAAAAATAATATCATACTATAGTATGTGTCCTAAAAATGTATAAATCATTTAATACTATAGTATGTGACCTAAAAATGTAAAAATAATTGCATACTATAGTATATCCTAAAAATGTATAAATAATATCATACTACAGTATGTGCCCTAAAAATGTATAAATAATATCATACTAAGGTATGTGTCCTAAAAATGTATAAATAATATCATACTAAGGTATGTGTCCTAAAAATGTATAAATAATATCATACTATATTAAGTGTCCTAAAAATGTATAAATAATATCATACTAAGGTATGTGTCCTAAAAATGTATAAATAATATCATACTATAGTATGTGTCCTAAAAATGTATAAATAATATCATACTTTAGTATGTGTCCAAAAAATGTAAAAATAATATCATACTATAGTATGTGTCCTCAAAATTTATAAATAATATCATACTATAGTATGTGTCCTCAAAATTTATAAATAATATCATACTATAGTATGTGTCCTAAAAAATGTAAAAATAATTGCATACTATAGTATGTGTCCTAAAAATGTATAAATAATATCATACTATAGTATGTGTCCTAAAAATGTATAAATAATATCATACTATAGTATGTGTCCTAAAAATGTATAAATAATATCATACTTTAGTATGTGTCCAAAAAATGTAAGAATAATATCATACTATAGTATGTGTCCTAAAAATGTATAAATAATATCATACTATAGTATGTATCCTAAAAATGTAAAAAAATTTGCATACTATAGTATTTGTCCTAAAAATGTATAAATAATTTAATACTAAGGTATGTGTCCTAAAAATGTATAAATAATATCATACTAAGGTATGTTTCCTAAAAATGTATAAATAATATCATACTAAGGTATGTGTCCTAAAAATGTATAAATAATATCATACTAAGGTATGTGTCCTAAAAATGTATAAATAATATCATACTGTAGTATGTGTCCTAAAAATGTATAAATAATATCATACTTTAGTATGTGTCCAAAAAATGTAAAAATAATATCAAACTATACTATGTGTCCCAAAAATGTATAAATAATATCATACTATAGTATGTGTCCTAAAAAATGTAAAAATAATTGCATACTATAGTATTTGTCCTAAAAATGTATAAATAATATAATACTAAGGTATGTGTCCTAAAAATGTATAAATAATATCATACTAAGGTATGTGTCCTAAAAATGTACAAATTATATCATACTATAGTATGTGTCCTAAAAATTTATAAATAATATCATACTTTAGTATGTGTCAAAAAAATGTAAAAATAATATCATACTAAGGTATGTGTCCTAAAAATGTATAAATAATATCATACTACTGTATGTGTCCTAAAAATGTATAAATAATATCATACTAAGGTATGTGTCCTAAAAATTTATAAATAATATCATACTTTAGTATGTGTCCAAAAAATGTAAAAATAATATCATACTATAGTATGTGTCCTAAAAATGTATAAATAATATCATACTTTAGTATGTGTCCAAAAAATGTAAAAATAATATCATACTATAGTTTGTGTCCTAAAAATGTATAAATAATATCATACTAAGGTATGTGTCCTAAAAATGTATAAATAATATCATACTGTAGTATGTGTCCTAAAAATGTATAAATAATATCATACTTTAGTATGTGTCCTAAAAATGTATAAATAATATCATACTAAGGTATGTGTCCTAAAAATGTATAAATAATATCATACTGTAGTATGTGTCCTAAAAATGTATAAATAATATCATACTTTAGTATGTGTCCAAAAAATGTAAAAATAATATCATACTATAGTATGTGTCCTAAAAATGTATAAATCATTTAATACTATAGTATGTGACCTAAAAATGTAAAAATAATTGCATACTATAGTATATCCTAAAAATGTATAAATAATATCATACTACAGTATGTGCCCTAAAAATGTATAAATAATATCATACTAAGGTATGTGTCCTAAAAATGTATAAATAATATCATACTAAGGTATGTGTCCTAAAAATGTATAAATAATATCATACTATATTAAGTGTCCTAAAAATGTATAAATAATATCATACTAAGGTATGTGTCCTAAAAATGTATAAATAATATCATACTATAGTATGTGTCCTAAAAATGTATAAATAATATCATACTTTAGTATGTGTCCAAAAAATGTAAAAATAATATCATACTATAGTATGTGTCCTCAAAATTTATAAATAATATCATACTATAGTATGTGTCCTCAAAATTTATAAATAATATCATACTATAGTATGTGTCCTAAAAAATGTAAAAATAATTGCATACTATAGTATGTGTCCTAAAAATGTATAAATAATATCATACTATAGTATGTGTCCTAAAAATGTATAAATAATATCATACTTTAGTATGTGTCCAAAAAATGTAAGAATAATATCATACTATAGTATGTGTCCTAAAAATGTATAAATAATATCATACTATAGTATGTATCCTAAAAATGTAAAAAAATTTGCATACTATAGTATTTGTCCTAAAAATGTATAAATAATTTAATACTAAGGTATGTGTCCTAAAAATGTATAAATAATATCATACTAAGGTATGTGTCCTAAAAATGTATAAATAATATCATACTGTAGTATGTGTCCTAAAAATGTATAAATAATATCATACTTTAGTATGTGTCCAAAAAATGTAAAAATAATATCAAACTATACTATGTGTCCCAAAAATGTATAAATAATATCATACTATAGTATGTGTCCTAAAAAATGTAAAAATAATTGCATACTATAGTATTTGTCCTAAAAATGTATAAATAATATAATACTAAGGTATGTGTCCTAAAAATGTATAAATAATATCATACTAAGGTATGTGTCCTAAAAATGTACAAATTATATCATACTATAGTATGTGTCCTAAAAATGTATAAATAATATCATACTTTAGTATGTGTCAAAAAAATGTAAAAATAATATCATACTATAGTATGTGTCCTAAAAATGTATAAATAATATCATACTACTGTATGTGTCCTAAAAATGTATAAATAATATCATACTAAGGTATGTGTCCTAAAAATTTATAAATAATATCATACTTTAGTATGTGTCCAAAAAATGTAAAAATAATATCATACTATAGTATGTGTCCTAAAAATGTATAAATAATATCATACTTTAGTATGTGTCCAAAAAATGTAAAAATAATATCATACTATAGTTTGTGTCCTAAAAATGTATAAATAATATCATACTAAGGTATGTGTCCTAAAAATGTATAAATAATATCATACTGTAGTATGTGTCCTAAAAATGTATAAATAATATCATACTTTAGTATGTGTCCTAAAAATGTATAAATAATATCATACTAAGGTATGTGTCCTAAAAATGTATAAATAATATCATACTGTAGTATGTGTCCTAAAAATGTATAAATAATATCATACTTTAGTATGTGTCCTAAAAATGTATAAATAATATCATACTTTAGTATGTGTCCAAAAAATGTAAAAATAATATCAAACTATACTAAGTGTCCTAAAAATGTATCAATAATATCATACTATAGTATGTGTCCTAAAAATGTATAAATAATATCATACTATGGTATGTGTCCTAAAAAATGTAAAAATAATTGCATACTATAGTATGTGTCCTAAAAATGTATAAATAATATCATACTACAGTATGTGTCCTAAAAATGTATAAATAATATCATACTTTAGTATGTGTCCAAAAAATGTAAAAATAATATCATACTATAGTAGGTGTCCTAAAAATGTATAAATAATATCATACTATAGTATGTGTCTTCAAAAATGTAAAAATAATTGCATACTATAGTATTTGTCCTAAACATGTATAAATAATATAATACTAAGGTATGTGTCCTAAAAATGAATAAATAATATCATACTAAGGTATGTGTCCTAAAAATGTATAAATAATATCATACTATATTATGTGTCCTAAAAATGTATAAATAATATCATACTTTAGTATGTGTCCAAAAAAATGTAAAAATAATATCATCCTATAGTATGTGTCCTAAAAATGTATAAATCATTTAATACTATAGTATGTGACCTGAAAATGTAAACATAATATCATACTATAGTAGGTGTCCTAAAAATGTATAAATAATATCATACTATAGTATGTGTCTTCAAAAATGTAAAAATAATTGCATACTATAGTATTTGTCCTAAACATGTATAAATAATATAATACTAAGGTATGTGTCCTAAATATGTATAAATAATATCATACTAAGGTATGTGTCCTAAAAATGTATAAATAATATCATACTATATTATTTGTCCTAAAAATGTATAAATAATATCATACTTTAGTATGTGTCCAAAAAATGTAAAAATAATATCATACTATAGTATGTGTCCTAAAAATGTATAAATCATTTAATACTATAGTATGTGACCTAAAAATGTAAAAATAATTGCATACTATAGTATGTGTCCTAAAAATGTATAAATAATATCATACTACAGTATGTGTCCTAAAAATGTATAAATAATATCATACTAAGGTATGTGTCCTAAAAATGTATAAATAATATCATACTAAGGTATGTGTCCTAAAAATGTATAAATAATATCATACTATAATAAGTGTCCTAAAAATGTATAAATAATATTATACTAAGGTATGTGTCCTAAAAATGTATAAATAATATCATACTATAGTATGTGTCCTAAAAATGTATAAATAATATCATACTTTAGTATGTGTCCAAAAAATGTAAAAATAATATCATACTATAGTATGTGTCCTCAAAATTTATAAATAATATCATACTATAGTATGTGTCCTCAAAATTTATAAATAATATCATACTATAGTATGTGTCCTAAAAAATGTAAAAATAATTGCATACTATAGTATGTGTCCTAAAAATGTATAAATAATATCATACTATAGTATGTGTCCTAAAAATGTATAAATAATATCATACTTTAGTATGTGTCCAAAAAATGTAAAAATAATATCATACTATAGTATGTGTCCTAAAAATGTATAAATAATATCATACTATAGTATGTATCCTAAAAATGTAAAAAAATTTGCATACTATAGTATTTGTCCTAAAAATGTATAAATAATTTAATACTAAGGTATGTGTCCTAAAAATGTATAAATAATATCATACTAAGGTATGTGTCCTAAAAATTTATAAATAATATCATACTAAGGTATGTGTCCTAAAAATGTATAAATAATATCATACTAAGGTATGTGTCCTAAAAATGTATAAATAATATCATACTGTAGTATGTGTCCTAAAAATGTATAAATAATATCATACTTTAGAATGTGTCCAAAAAATGTAAAAATAATATCAAACTATACTATGTGTCCCAAAAATGTATAAATAATATCATACTATAGTATGTGTCCTAAAAAATGTAAAAATAATTGCATACTATAGTATTTGTCCTAAAAATGTGTAAATAATATAATACTAAGGTATGTGTCCTAAAAATGTATAAATAATATCATACTAAGGTATGTGTCCTAAAAATGTACAAATTATATCATACTATAGTATGTGTCCTAAAAATGTATAAATAATATCATACTTTAGTATGTGTCAAAAAAATGTAAAAATAATATCATACTATAGTATGTGTCCTAAAAATGTATAAATAATATCATACTACTGTATGTGTCCTAAAAATGTATAAATAATATCATACTAAGGTATGTGTCCTAAAAATTTATAAATAATATCATACTTTAGTATGTGTCCAAAAAATGTAAAAATAATATCATACTATAGTATGTGTCCTAAAAATGTATAAATAATATCATACTTTAGTATGTGTCCAAAAAATGTAAAAATAATATCATACTATAGTTTGTGTCCTAAAAATGTATAAATAATATCATACTAAGGTATGTGTCCTAAAAATGTATAAATAATATCATACTGTAGTATGTGTCCTAAAAATGTATAAATAATATCATACTTTAGTATGTGTCCTAAAAATGTATAAATAATATCATACTTTAGTATGTGTCCAAAAAATGTAAAAATAATATCAAACTATACTATGTGTCCTAAAAATGTATCAATAATATCATACTATAGTATGTGTCCTAAAAATGTATAAATAATATCATACTATGGTATGTGTCCTAAAAAATGTAAAAATAATTGCATACTATAGTATGTGTCCTAAAAATGTATAAATAATATCATACTACAGTATGTGTCCTAAAAATGTATAAATAATATCATACTTTAGTATGTGTCCAAAAAATGTAAAAATAATATCATACTATAGTAGGTGTCCTAAAAATGTATAAATAATATCATACTATAGTATGTGTCTTCAAAAATGTAAAAATAATTGCATACTATAGTATTTGTCCTAAACATGTATAAATAATATAATACTAAGGTATGTGTAATAAAAATGAATAAATAATATCATACTAAGGTATGTGTCCTAAAAATGTATAAATAATATCATACTATATTATGTGTCCTAAAAATGTATAAATAATATCATACTTTAGTATGTGTCCAAAAAAATGTAAAAATAATATCATCCTATAGTATGTGTCCTAAAAATGTATAAATCATTTAATACTATAGTATGTGACCTAAAAATGTAAACATAATATCATACTATAGTAGGTGTCCTAAAAATGTATAAATAATATCATACTATAGTATGTGTCTTCAAAAATGTAAAAATAATTGCATACTATAGTATTTGTCCTAAACATGTATAAATAATATAATACTAAGGTATGTGTCCTAAAAATGTATAAATAATATCATACTAAGGTATGTGTCCTAAAAATGTATAAATAATATCATACTATATTATTTGTCCTAAAAATGTATAAATAATATCATACTTTAGTATGTGTCCAAAAAATGTAAAAATAATATCATACTATAGTATGTGTCCTAAAAATGTATAAATCATTTAATACTATAGTATGTGACCTAAAAATGTAAAAATAATTGCATACTATAGTATGTGTCCTAAAAATGTATAAATAATATCATACTACAGTATGTGTCCTAAAAATGTATAAATAATATCATACTAAGGTATGTGTCCTAAAAATGTATAAATAATATCATACTAAGGTATGTGTCCTAAAAATGTATAAATAATATCATACTATATTAAGTGTCCTAAAAATGTATAAATAATATCATACTAAGGTATGTGTCCTAAAAATGTATAAATAATATCATACTATAGTATGTGTCCTAAAAATGTATAAATAATATCATACTATAGTATGTGTCCTAAAAAATGTAAAAATAATTGCATACTATAGTATGTGTCCTAAAAATGTATAAATAATGTCATACTACAGTATGTGTCCTAAAAATGTATAAATAATATCATACTAATGTATGTGTCCTAAAAATGTATAAATAATATCATACTATAGTATGTGTCCTAAAAATGTATAAATAATATCATACTTTAGTATGTGTCCAAAAAATGTAAAAATAATATCATACTATAGTATGTGTCCTAAAAATGTATAAATAATATCATACTATAGTATGTATCCTAAAAATGTAAAAAAATTTGCATACTATAGTATTTGTCCTAAAAATGTATAAATAATTTAATACTAAGGTATGTGTCCTAAAAATGTATAAATAATATCATACTAAGGTATGTGTCCTAAAAATGTACAAATAATATCATACTATAGTATGTGTCCTAAAAATGTATAAATAATATCATACTTTAGTATGTGTCAAAAAAATGTAAAAATAATATAATACTATAGTATGTGTCCTAAAAATGTATAAATAATATCATACTACTGTATGTGTCCTAAAAATGTATAAATAATATCATACTAAGGTATGTGTCCTAAAAATTTATAAATAATATCATACTTTAGTATGTGTCCAAAAAATATAAAAATAATATCATACTATAGTATGTGTCCTAAAAAGTATAAATAATATCATACTTTAGTATGTGTCCAAAAAATGTATAAATAATATCATACTATAGTATGTGTCCTAAAAATGTATAAATAATATCATACTATAGTTTGTGTCCTAAAAATGTATAAATAATATCATACTATAGTATGTGTCCTAAAAATGTATAAATAATATCATACTTTAGTATGTGTCCAAAAAATGTATAAATAATATCATACTATAGTTTGTGTCCTAAAAATGTATAAATAATATCATACTATAGTATGTGTCCTAAAAATGTATAAATAATATCATATTTTAGTATGTGTCTAAAAAATGTAAAAATAATATCATACTATAGTATGTGTACTAAAAATGTATAAATGATATCATACTATAGTATGTGTCCTAAAAAATATAAAAATAATTGCATACTATAGTATGTGTCCTAAAAATGTATAAATAATATCATACTACAGTATGTGTCCTAAAAATGTATAAATAATATCATACTATAGTATGTGTCCTAAAAAATGTAAAAATAATTGCATACTATAGTATTTGTCCTAAAATGTATAAATAATATAATACTAAGGTATGTGTCCTAAAATGTATAAATAATATCATACTAAGGTATGTCTCCTAAAAATGTATAAATAATATCATACTGTAGTATGTGTCCTAAAAATGTAAAAATAATATCATACTTTAGTATGTGTCCTAAAAATGTATAAATAATATCATACTAAGGTATGTGTCCTAAAAATGTATAAATAATATCATACTATAGTATGTGTCCTAAAAATGTATAAATAATATCATACTTTAGTATGTGTCAAAAAAAATGTAAAAATAATATCATACTATAGTATGTGTCCTCAAAATTTATAAATAATATCATACTATAGTATGTGTCCTAAAAAATGTAAAAATAATATCATACTATAGTATGTGTCCTAAAAATGTATAAATAATATCTTACTTTAGTATGTGTCCAAAAAATGTATAAATAATATCATACTATAGTATTAGTCCTAAAAATGTATAAATAATATAATACTAAGGTATGTGTCCTAAAAATGTATAAATAATATCATAATAAGGTATGTGTCCTAAAAATCTATAAATAATATCATACTATATTATATGTCGTAAAAATGTATAAATAATATCATACTTTAGTATGTGTCCAAAAAATGTAAAAATAACATCATACTACAGTATGTGTCCTAAAAATGTATAAATAATATCATACTAAGGTATGTATCCTAAAAATGTATAAATAATATCATACTAAGGTATGTGTCCTAAAAATATATAAATAATATCATACTAAGGTATGTGTCCTAAAAATGTATAAATAATATCATACTATAGTATGTGTCCTAAAAATGTATAAATAATATCATACTTTAGTATGTGTCCAAAAAATGTAAAAATAATATCATACTATAGTATGTGTCCTAAAAATGTATAAATTATATCCTACTATAGTATGTGTCCTAAAAATGTATAAATAATATCATACTACAGTATGTGTCCTAAAAATGTATAAATAATATCATACTAAGGTATGTGTCCTAAAAATTTATAAATAATATCATACTATAGTATGTGTCCTAAAAATGTATAAATAATATCATACTTTAGTATGTGTCCAAAAAATGTAAAAATAATGTCATACTATAGTATGTGTCCTAAAAATGTATAAATAATATCATACTAAGGTATGTGTCCTAAAAATGTATAAATAATATCATACTAATGTATGTGTCCTAAAAATGTATAAATAATATCATACTACAGTATGTGTCCTAAAAATGTATAAATAATATCATACTAAGGTATGTGTCCTTAAATGTATAAATAATATCATACTAAGGTATGTGTCCTAAAAATGTATAAATAATATCATACTATATTAAGTGTCCTAAAAATGTATAAATAATATCATACTAAGGTATGTGTCCTAAAAATGTATAAATAATATCATACTATAGTATGTGTCCTAAAAATGTATAAAAAATATCATACTTTAGTATGTGTCAAAAAAATGTAAAAATAATATCATACTATAGTATGTGTCCTCAAAATTTATAAATAATATCATACTATAGTATGTGTCCTAAAAATGTAAAAATAATTGCATACTATAATATGTGTCCTAAAAATGTATAAATAATGTCATACTACAGTATGTGTCCTTAAAATGTATAAAAAATATCATACTAAGGTATGTGTCCTAAAAATGTATAAATAATATCATACTGTAGTATGTGTCCTAAAAATGTATAAATAATATCATACTTTAGTATGTGTCCAAAAAATGTAAAAATAATATCAAACTATACTATGTGTCCCAAAAATGTATAAATAATATCATACTATAGTATGTGTCCTAAAAAATGTAAAAATAATTGCATACTATAGTATTTGTCCTAAAAATGTATAAATAATATAATACTAAGGTATGTGTCCTAAAAATGTACAAATAATATCATACTATAGTATGTGTCCTAAAAATGTATAAATAATATCATACTTTAGTATGTGTCAAAAAATGTAAAAATAATATCATACTATAGTATGTGTCCTAAAAATGTATAAATTATATCCTACTATAGTATGTGTCCTAAAAATGTATAAATAATATCATACTACAGTAGGTGTCCTAAAAATGTATAAATAATATCATACTAAGGTATGTGTCCTAAAAATGTATAAATAATATCATACTATAGTATGTGTCCTAAAAATGTATAAATAATATCATACTTTAGTATGTGTCCAAAAAATGTAAAAATAATATCATACTATAGTATGTGTCCTAAAAATGTATAAATAATATCATACTACAGTATGTGTCCTAAAAATGTATAAATTATATCCTACTATAGTATGTGTCCTAAAAATGTATAAATAATATCATACTACAGTATGTGTCCTAAAAATGTATAAATAATATCATACTAAGGTATGTGTCCTAAAAATTTATAAATAATATCATACTATAGTATGTGTCCTAAAAATGTATAAATAATATCATACTAAGGTATGTGTCCTAAAAATGTATAAATAATATCATACTAAGGTATGTGTCCTAAAAATGTATAAATAATATCATACTACAGTATGTGTCCTAAAAATGTATAAATAATATCATACTAAGGTATGTGTCCTTAAATGTATAAATAATATCATACTAAGGTATGTGTCCTAAAAATGTATAAATAATATCATACTATATTAAGTGTCCTAAAAATGTATAAATAATATCATACTAAGGTATGTGTCCTAAAATGTATAAATAATATCATACTATAGTATGTGTCCTAAAAATGTATAAATAATATCATACTTTAGTATGTGTCAAAAAAATGTAAAAATAATATCATACTATAGTATGTGTCCTCAAAATTTATAAATAATATCATACTATAGTATGTGTCCTAAAAAATGTAAAAATAATTGCATACTATAATATGTGTCCTAAAAATGTATAAATAATGTCATACTACAGTATGTGTCCTAAAAATGTATAAATAATATCATACTAAGGTATGTGTCCTAAAAATGTATAAATAATATCATACTGTAGTATGTGTCCTAAAAATGTATAAATAATATCATACTTTAGTATGTGTCCAAAAAATGTAAAAATAATATCAAACTATACTATGTGTCCCAAAAATGTATAAATAATATCATACTATAGTATGTGTCCTAAAAATGTATAAATAATATCATACTTTAGTATGTGTCCAAAAAATGTAAAAATAATGTCATACTATAGTATGTGTCCTAAAAATGTATAAATGATATCATACTATAGTATGTGTCCTAAAAAATATAAAAATAATTGCATACTATAGTATGTGTCCTAAAAATGTATAAATAATATCATACTACAGTATGTGTCCTAAAAATGTATAAATAATATCATACTATAGTATGTGTCCTAAAAAATGTAAAAATAATTGCATACTATAGTATTTGTCCTAAAATGTATAAATAATATAATACTAAGGTATGTGTCCTAAAAATGTATAAATAATATCATACTAAGGTATGTCTCCTAAAAATGTATAAATAATATCATACTGTAGTATGTGTCCTAAAAATGTAAAAATAATATCATACTTTAGTATGTGTCCTAAAAATGTATAAATAATATCATACTAAGGTATGTGTCCTAAAAATGTATAAATAATATCATACTATAGTATGTGTCCTAAAAATGTATAAATAATATCATACTTTAGTATGTGTCAAAAAATGTAAAAATAATATCATACTATAGTATGTGTCCTCAAAATTTATAAATAATATCATACTATAGTATGTGTCCTAAAAACTGTAAAAATAATTGCATACTATAGTATGTGTCCTAAAAATGTATAAATAATGTCATACTACAGTATGTGTCCTAAAAATGTATAAATAATATCATACTAAGGTATGTGTCCTAAAAATGTATAAATAATATCATACTGTAGTATGTGTCCTAAAAATGTATAAATAATATCATACTTTAGTATGTGTCCAAAAAATGTAAAAATAATATCAAACTATACTATGTGTCCCAAAAAGGTATAAATAATATCATACTAGAGTATGTGTCCTAAAAAATGTAAAAATAATTGCATACTATAGTATTTGTCCTAAAAATGTATAAATAATATAATACTAAGGTATGTGTCCTAAAAATGTATAAATAATATCATACTAAGGTATGTGTCCTAAAAATGTACAAATAATATCATACTATAGTATGTGTCCTAAAAATGTATAAATAATATCATACTGTAGTATGTGTCCTAAAAATTTATAAATAATATCATACTTTAGTATGTGTCCAAAAAATGTAAAATTAATATCATACTATAGTATGTGTCCTATAAATGTATAAATAATATCTTACTTTAGTATGTGTCCAAAAAATGTATAAATAATATCATACTATAGTATTTGTCCTAAAAATGTATAAATAATATAATACTAAGGTATGTGTCCTAAAAATGTATAAATAATATCATAATAAGATATGTGTCCTAAAAATCTATAAATAATATCATACTATATTATATGTCGTAAAAATGTATAAATAATATCATACTTTAGTATGTGTCCAAAAAAATGTAAAAATAACATCATACTACAGTATGTGTCCTAAAAATGTATAAATAATATCATACTAAGGTATGTATCCTAAAAATGTATAAATAATATCATACTAAGGTATGTGTCCTAAAAATGTATAAATAATATCATACTAAGGTATGTGTCCTAAAAATGTATAAATAATATCATACTATAGTATGTGTCCTAAAAATGTATAAATAATATCATACTTTAGTATGTGTCCAAAAAATGTAAAAATAATATCATACTATAGTATGTGTCCTAAAAATGTATAAATTATATCCTACTATAGTATGTGTCCTAAAAATGTATAAATAATATCATACTACAGTAGGTGTCCTAAAAATGTATAAATAATATCATACTAAGGTATGTGTCCTAAAAATTTATAAATAATATCATACTATAGTATGTGTCCTAAAAATGTATAAATAATATCATACTTTAGTATGTGTCCAAAAAATGTAAAAATAATGTCATACTATAGTATGTGTCCTAAAAATGTATAAATAATATCATACTAAGGTATGTGTCCTAAAAATGTATAAATAATATCATACTAAGGTATGTGTCCTAAAAATGTATAAATAATATCATACTACAGTATGTGTCCTAAAAATGTATAAATAATATCATACTAAGGTATGTGTCCTTAAATGTATAAATAATATCATACTAAGGTATGTGTCCTAAAAATGTATAAATAATATCATACTATAGTATGTGTCCTAAAAATGTATAAATAATATCATACTAAGGTATGTGTCCTAAAAATGTATAAATAATATCATACTATAGTATGTGTCCTAAAAATGTATAAATAATATCATACTTTAGTATGTGTCAAAAAAATGTAAAAATAATATCATACTATAGTATGTGTCCTCAAAATTTATAAATAATATCATACTATAGTATGTGTCCTAAAAAATGTAAAAATAATTGCATACTATAATATGTGTCCTAAAAATGTATAAATAATGTCATACTACAGTATGTGTCCTAAAAATGTATAAATAATATCATACTAAGGTATGTGTCCTAAAAATGTATAAATAATATCATACTGTAGTATGTGTCCTAAAAATGTATAAATAATGTCATACTTTAGTATGTGTCCAAAAAATGTAAAAATAATATCAAACTATACTATGTGTCCCAAAAATGTATAAATAATATCATACTATAGTATGTGTCCTAAAAAATGTAAAAATAATTGCATACTATAGTATTTGTCCTAAAAATGTATAAATAATATAATACTAAGGTATGCGTCCTAAAAATGTATAAATAATATCATACTAAGGTATGTGTCCTAAAAATGTACAAATAATATCATACTATAGTATGTGTCCTAAAAATGTATAAATAATATCATACTTTAGTATGTGTCAAAAAAATGTAAAAATAATATCATACTATAGTATGTGTCCTAAAAATGTATAAATAATATCATACTTTAGTATGTGTTCAAAAAATGTATAAATAATATCATACTATAGTATGTGTCCTAAAAATGTATAAATAATATCATACTTTAGTATGTGTCCTAAAAATGTATAAATAATATCATACTTTAGTTTGTGTCCAAAAAATGTAAAAATAATATCATACTATAGTATGTGTCCTAAAAATGTATAAATAATATCATACTATAGTATGTGTCCTAAAAATGTATAAATAATATCATACTATAGTATTTGTCCTAAAAATGTATAAATAATATAATACTAAGATATCTGTCCTAAAAATGTTTAAATAATATCATAATAAGGTATGTGTCCTAAAAATGTATAAATAATATCATACTACAGTATGTGTCCTAAAAATGTATAAATAATATCATACTATAGTATGTGTCCTAAAAAATGTAAAAATAATATCATACTACAGTATGTGTCCTAAAAATGTATAAATATTATCATACTAAGGTATGTATCCTAAAAATGTATAAATAATATCATACTAAGGTATGTGTCCTAAAAATGTATAAATAATATCATACTAAGGTATGTGTCCTAAAAATGTATAAATAATATCATACTAAGGTATGTGTCCTAAAAATGTATAAATAATATCATACTAAGGTATGTGTCCTAAAAATGTATAAATAATATCATACTATAGTATGTGTCCTAAAAATGTATAAATAATATCATACTTTAGTATGTGTCCAAAAAATGTAAAAATAATATCATACTATAGTATGTGTCCTAAAAATGTATAAATTATATCCTACTATAGTATGTGTCCTAAAAATGTATAAATAATATCATACTACAGTATGTGTCCTAAAAATGTATAAATAATATCATACTAAGGTATGTGTCCTAAAAATTTATAAATAATATCATACTTTAGTATGTGTCCAAAAAATGTAAAAATAATATCATACTATAGTATGTGTCCTAAAAATGTATAAATAATATCATACTTTAGTATGTGTCCAAAAAATGTAAAAATAATATCATACTATCGTATGTGTCCTAAAAATGTATAAATAATATCATACTTTAGTATGTGTCCTAAAAATGTAGAAATAATATCATACTATAGTATGTGTCCTAAAAATGTATAAATAATATCATACTATAGTATGTGTCCTAAAAATGTATAAATAATTTCATACTTTAGTATGTGTCCAAAAAATGTATAAATAATATCATACTATAGTATGTGTCCTAAAAATGTAGAAATAATATCATACTATAGTATTTGTCCTAAAAATGTATAAATAATATAATACTAAGATATGTGTCCTAAAAATGTTTAAATAATATCATAATAAGGTATGTGTCCTAAAAATCTATAAATAATATCATACTATATTATACGTCGTAAAAATGTATAAATAATATCATACTTTAGTATGTGTCCAAAAAATGTAAAAATAATATCATACTACAGTATGTGTCCTAAAAATGTATAAATAATATCATACTAAGGTATGTATCCTAAAAATGTATAAATAATATCATACTAAGGTATGTGTCCTAAAAATGTATAAATAATATCATACTATAGTATGTGTCCTAAAAATGTATAAATAATTTCATACTTTAGTATGTGTCCAAAAAATGTATAAATAATATCATACTATAGTATGTGTCCTAAAAATGTAGAAATAATATCATACTATAGTATTTGTCCTAAAAATGTATAAATAATATAATACTAAGATATGTGTCCTAAAAATGTTTAAATAATATCATAATAAGGTATGTGTCCTAAAAATCTATAAATAATATCATACTATATTATACGTCGTAAAAATGTATAAATAATATCATACTTTAGTATGTGTCCAAAAAATGTAAAAATAATATCATACTACAGTATGTGTCCTAAAAATGTATAAATAATATCATACTAAGGTATGTATCCTAAAAATGTATAAATAATATCATACTAAGGTATGTGTCCTAAAAATGTATAAATAATATCATACTAATGTATGTGTCCCAAAAATGTATAAATAATATCATACTATAGTATGTGTCCTAAAAAATGTAAAAATAATTGCATACTATAGTATTTGTCCTAAAAATGTATAAATAATATAATACTAAGGTATGCGTCCTAAAAATGTATAAATAATATCATACTAAGGTATGTGTCCTAAAAATGTACAAATAATATCATACTATAGTATGTGTCCTAAAAATGTATAAATAATATCATACTTTAGTATGTGTCAAAAAAATGTAAAAATAATATCATACTATAGTATGTGTCCTAAAAATGTATAAATAATATCATACTTTAGTATGTGTCCAAAAAATGTATAAATAATATCATACTATAGTATGTGTCCTAAAAATGTATAAATAATATCATACTTTAGTATGTGTCCTAAAAATGTATAAATAATATCATACTTTAGTTTGTGTCCAAAAAATGTAAAAATAATATCATACTATAGTATGTGTCCTAAAAATGTATAAATAATATCATACTATAGTATGTGTCCTAAAAATGTATAAATAATATCATACTATAGTATTTGTCCTAAAAATGTATAAATAATATAATACTAAGATATCTGTCCTAAAAATGTTTAAATAATATCATAATAAGGTATGTGTCCTAAAAATGTATAAATAATATCATACTACAGTATGTGTCCTAAAAATGTATAAATAATATCATACTATAGTATGTGTCCTAAAAAATGTAAAAATAATATCATACTACAGTATGTGTCCTAAAAATGTATAAATATTATCATACTAAGGTATGTATCCTAAAAATGTATAAATAATATCATACTAAGGTATGTGTCCTAAAAATGTATAAATAATATCATACTAAGGTATGTGTCCTAAAAATGTATAAATAATATCATACTAAGGTATGTGTCCTAAAAATGTATAAATAATATCATACTAAGGTATGTGTCCTAAAAATGTATAAATAATATCATACTATAGTATGTGTCCTAAAAATGTATAAATAATATCATACTTTAGTATGTGTCCAAAAAATGTAAAAATAATATCATACTATAGTATGTGTCCTAAAAATGTATAAATTATATCCTACTATAGTATGTGTCCTAAAAATGTATAAATAATATCATACTACAGTATGTGTCCTAAAAATGTATAAATAATATCATACTAAGGTATGTGTCCTAAAAATTTATAAATAATATCATACTTTAGTATGTGTCCAAAAAATGTAAAAATAATATCATACTATAGTATGTGTCCTAAAAATGTATAAATAATATCATACTTTAGTATGTGTCCAAAAAATGTAAAAATAATATCATACTATCGTATGTGTCCTAAAAATGTATAAATAATATCATACTTTAGTATGTGTCCTAAAAATGTAGAAATAATATCATACTATAGTATGTGTCCTAAAAATGTATAAATAATATCATACTATAGTATGTGTCCTAAAAATGTATAAATAATTTCATACTTTAGTATGTGTCCAAAAAATGTATAAATAATATCATACTATAGTATGTGTCCTAAAAATGTAGAAATAATATCATACTATAGTATTTGTCCTAAAAATGTATAAATAATATAATACTAAGATATGTGTCCTAAAAATGTTTAAATAATATCATAATAAGGTATGTGTCCTAAAAATCTATAAATAATATCATACTATATTATACGTCGTAAAAATGTATAAATAATATCATACTTTAGTATGTGTCCAAAAAATGTAAAAATAATATCATACTACAGTATGTGTCCTAAAAATGTATAAATAATATCATACTAAGGTATGTATCCTAAAAATGTATAAATAATATCATACTAAGGTATGTGTCCTAAAAATGTATAAATAATATCATACTAAGGTATGTGTCCTAAAAATGTATAAATAATATCATACTATAGTATGTGTCCTAAAAATGTATAAATAATATCATACTTTAGTATGTGTCCAAAAAATGTAAAAATAATATCATACTATAGTATGTGTCCTAAAAATGTATAAATTATATCCTACTATAGTATGTGTCCTAAAAATGTATAAATAATATCATACTACAGTATGTGTCCTAAAAATGTATAAATAATATCATACTAAGGTATGTGTCCTAAAAATTTATAAATAATATCATACTATAGTATGTGTCCTAAAAATGTATAAATAATATCATACTTTAGTATGTGTCCAAAAAATGTAAAAATAATGTCATACTATAGTATGTGTCCTAAAAATGTATAAATAATATCATACTAAGGTATGTGTCCTAAAAATGTATAAATAATATCATACTAAGGTATGTGTCCTAAAAATGTATAAATAATATCATACTACAGTATGTGTCCTAAAAATGTATAAATAATATCATACTAAGGTATGTGTCCTTAAATGTATAAATAATATCATACTAAGGTATGTGTCCTAAAAATGTATAAATAATATCATACTATATTAAGTGTCCTAAAAATGTATAAATAATATCATACTAAGGTATGTGTCCTAAAAATGTATAAATAATATCATACTATAGTATGTGTCCTAAAAATGTATAAATAATATCATACTTTAGTATGTGTCAAAAAAATGTAAAAATAATATCATACTATAGTATGTGTCCTCAAAATGTATAAATAATATCATACTATATTATGTGTCCTAAAAAATGTAAAAATAATTGCATACTATAATATGTGTCCTAAAAATGTATAAATAATGTCATACTACAGTATGTGTCCTAAAAATGTATAAATAATATCATACTAAGGTATGTGTCCTAAAAATGTATAAATAATATCATACTGTAGTATGTGTCCTAAAAATGTATAAATAATATCATACTTTAGTATGTGTCCAAAAAATGTAAAAATAATATCAAACTATACTGTGTGTCCCAAAAATGTATAAATAATATCATACTATAGTATGTGTCCTAAAAAATGTAAAAATAATTGCATACTATAGTATTTGTCCTAAAAATGTATAAATAATATAATACTAAGGTATGCGTCCTAAAAATGTATAAATAATATCATACTAAGGTATGTGTCCTAAAAATGTACAAATAATATCATACTATAGTATGTGTCCTAAAAATGTATAAATAATATCATACTTTAGTATGTGTCAAAAAAATGTAAAAATAATATCATACTATAGTATGTGTCCTAAAAATGTATAAATAATATCATACTACTGTATGTGTCCTAAAAATGTATAAATAATATCATACTAAGGTATGTGTCCTAAAAATTTATAAATAATATCATACTTTAGTATGTGTCCAAAAAATGTAAAAATAATATCATACTATAGTATGTGTCCTAAAAATGTATAAATAATATCATACTTTAGTATGTGTCCAAAAAATGTATAAATAATATCATACTATAGTATGTGTCCTAAAAATGTAGAAATAATATCATACTATAGTATGTGTCCTAAAAATGTATAAATAATATCATACTATAGTATGTGTCCTAAAAAATGTAAAAATAATTGCATACTATAGTATTTGTCCTAAAAATGTATAAATAATATAATACTAAGATATGTATCCTAAAAATGTTTAAATAATATCATAATAAGGTATGTGTCCTAAAAATCTATAAATAATATCATACTATATTATACGTCGTAAAAATGTATAAATAATATCATACTTTAGAATGTGTCCAAAAAATGTAAAAATAATATTATACTACAGTATGTGTCCTAAAAATGTATAAATATTATCATACTAAGGTATGTATCCTAAAAATGTATTAATAATATCATACTAAGGTATGTGTCCTAAAAATGTATAAATAATATCATACTAAGGTATGTGTCCTAAAAATGTATAAATAATATCATACTAAGGTATGTGTCCTAAAAATGTATAAATAATATCATACTAAGGTATGTGTCCTAAAAATGTATAAATAATATCATACTATAGTATGTGTCCTAAAAATGTATAAATAATATCATACTTTAGTATGTGTCCAAAAAATGTAAAAATAATATCATACTATAGTATGTGTCCTAAAAATGTATAAATTATATCCTACTATAGTATGTGTCCTAAAAATGTATAAATAATATCATACTACAGTATGTGTCCTAAAAATGTATAAATAATATCATACTAAGGTATGTGTCCTAAAAATTTATAAATAATATCATACTATAGTATGTGTCCTAAAAATGTATAAATAATATCATACTTTAGTATGTGTCCAAAACAGGTAAAAATAATGTCATACTATAGTATGTGTCCTAAAAATGTATAAATAATATCATACTAAGGTATGTGTCCTAAAAATGTATAAATAATATCATACTACAGTATGTGTCCTAAAAATGTATAAATAATATCATACTAAGGTATGTGTCCTAAAAATGTATAAATAATATCATACTAAGGTATGTGTCCTAAAAATGTATAAATAATATCATACTATATTAAGTGTCCTAAAAATGTATAAATAATATCATACTAAGGTATGTGTCCTAAAAATGTATAAATAATATCATACTATAATATGTGTCCTAAAAATGTATAAATAATATCATACTTTAGTATGTGTCAAAAAAAATGTAAAAATAATATCATACTATAGTATGTGTCCTCAAAATTTATAAATAATATCATACTTTAGTATGTGTCCAAAAAATGTAAAAATAATATCATACTATAGTATTTGTCCTAAAAATGTATAAATAATATAATACTAAGATATGTGTCCTAAAAATGTTTAAATAATATCATAATAAGGTATGTGTCCTAAAAATCTATAAATAATATCATACTATATTATACGTCGTAAAAATGTATAAATAATATCATACTTTAGTATGTGTCCAAAAAATGTAAAAATAATATCATACTACAGTATGTGTCCTAAAAATGTATAAATAATATCATACTAAGGTATGTATCCTAAAAATGTATAAATAATATCATACTAAGGTATGTGTCCTAAAAATGTATAAATAATATCATACTAAGGTATGTGTCCTAAAAATGTAAAAATAATA
Organism: Nothobranchius furzeri; assembly: GCF_043380555.1. NCBI lineage: Eukaryota > Metazoa > Chordata > Actinopteri > Cyprinodontiformes > Nothobranchiidae > Nothobranchius > Nothobranchius furzeri. Next base: position 41,221,891 of record NC_091758.1, on the reverse strand, counting down.
TCATACTATAGTATGTGTCCTAAAAATGTATAAATTATATCCTACTATAGTATGTGTCCTAAAAATGTATAAATAATATCATACTACAGTATGTGTCCTAAAAATGTATAAATAATATCATACTAAGGTATGTGTCCTAAAAATTTATACATAATATCATACTATAGTATGTGTCCTAAAAATGTATAAATAATATCATACTTTAGTATGTGTCCAAAAAATGTAAAAATAATGTCATACTATAGTATGTGTCCTAAAAATGTATAAATAATATCATACTAAGGTATGTGTCCTAAAAATGTATAAATAATATCATACTAAGGTATGTGTCCTAAAAATGTATAAATAATATCATACTACAGTATGTGTCCTAAAAATGTATAAATAATATCATACTAAGGTATGTGTCCTAAAAATGTATAAATAATATCATACTAAGGTATGTGTCCTAAAAATGTATAAATAATATCATACTATATTAAGTGTCCTAAAAATGTATAAATAATATCATACTAAGGTATGTGTCCTAAAAATGTATAAATAATATCATACTATAGTATGTGTCCTAAAAATGTATAAATAATATCATACTTTAGTATGTGTCAAAAAATGTAAAAATAATATCATACTATAGTATGTGTCCTCAAAATTTATAAATAATATCATACTATAGTATGTGTCCTAAAAAATGTAAAAATAATTGCATACTATAGTATGTGTCCTAAAAATGTATAAATAATGTCATACTACAGTATGTGTCCTAAAAATGTATAAATAATATCATACTGAGGTATGTGTCCTAAAAATGTATAAATAATATCATACTGTAGTATGTGTCCTAAAAATGTATAAATAATATCATACTTTAGTATGTGTCCAAAAAATGTAAAAATAATATCAAACTATACTATGTGTCCCAAAAATGTATAAATAATATCATACTATAGTATGTATCCTAAAAAATGTAAAAATAATTGCATACTATAGTATTTGTCCTAAAAATGTATAAATAATATAATACTAAGGTATGTGTCCTAAAAATGTATAAATAATATCATACTAAGGTATGTGTCCTAAAAATGTACAAATAATATCATACTATAGTATGTGTCCTAAAAATGTATAAATAATATCATACTTTAGTATGTGTCAAAAAATGTAAAAATAATATCATACTATAGTATGTGTCCTAAAAATGTATAAATAATATCATACTACTGTATGTGTCCTAAAAATGTATAAATAATATCATACTAAGGTATGTGTCCTAAAAATTTATAAATAATATCATACTTTAGTATGTATCCAAAAAATGTAAAAATAATATCATACTATAGTATGTGTCCTAAAAATGTATAAATAATATCATACTTTAGTATGTGTCCAAAAAATGTATAAATAATATCATTCTATAGTATGTGTCCTAAAAATGTATAAATAATATCATACTTTAGTATGTGTCCAAAAAATGTATAAATAATATCATACTATAGTATGTGTCCTAAAAATGTAGAAATAATATCATACTATAGTATGTGTCCTAAAATGTATAAATAATATCATACTATAGTATGTGTCCTAAAAAATGTAAAAATAATTGCATACTATAGTATTTGTCCTAAAAATGTATAAATAATATAATACTCAGATATGTGTCCTAAAAATGTTTAAATAATATCATAATAAGGTATGTGTCCTAAAAATCTATAAATAATATCATACTATATTATACGTCGTAAAAATGTATAAATAATATCATACTTTAGTATGTGTCCAAAAAATGTAAAAATAATATCATACTACAGTATGTGTCCTAAAAATGTATAAATAATATCATACTAAGGTATGTATCCTAAAAATGTATAAATAATATCATACTAAGGTATGTGTCCTAAAAATGTATAAATAATATCATACTAAGGTATGTATCCTAAAAATGTATAAATAATATCATACTAAGGAATGTGTCCTAAAAATGTATAAATAATATCATACTAAGGTATGTGTCCTAAAAATGTATAAATAATATCATACTATAGTATGTGTCCTAAAAATGTATAAATAATATCATACTTTAGTATGTGTCCAAAAAATGTAAAAATAATATCATACTATAGTATGTGTCCTAAAAATGTATAAATTATATCCTACTATAGTATGTGTCCTAAAAATGTATAAATAATATCATACTACAGTATGTGTCCTAAAAATGTATAAATAATATCATACTAAGGTATGTGTCCTAAAAATTTATAAATAATATCATACTATAGTATGTGTCCTAAAAATGTATAAATAATATCATACTTTAGTATGTGTCCAAAAAATGTAAAAATAATGTCGTACTATAGTATGTGTCCAAAAAATGTATAAATAATATCATACTAAGGTATGTGTCCTAAAAATGTATAAATAATATCATACTAAGGTATGTGTCCTAAAAATGTATAAATAATATCATACTACAGTATGTGTCCTAAAAATATATAAATAATATCATACTAAGGTATGTGTCCTAAAAATGTATAAATAATATCATACTAAGGTATGTGTCCTAAAAATGTATAAATAATATCATACTATATTAAGTGTCCTAAAAATGTATAAATAATATCATACTAAGGTATGTGTCCTAAAAATGTATAAATAATATCATACTATAGTATGTGTCCTAAAAATGTATAAATAATATCATACTTTAGTATGTGTCAAAAAAATGTAAAAATAATATCATACTATAGTATGTGACCTCAAAATTTATAAATAATATCATACTATAGTATGTGTCCTAAAAAATGTAAAAATAATTGCATACTATAGTATGTGTCCTAAAAATGTATATATAATGTCATACTACAGTATGTGTCCTAAAGATGTATAAATAATATCATACTAAGGTATGTGTCCTAAAAATGTATAAATAATATCATACTGTAGTATGTGTCCTAAAAATGTATAAATAATATCATACTTTAGTATGTGTCCAAAAAATGTAAAAATAATATCAAACTATACTATGTGTCCCAAAAATGTATAAATAATATCATACTATAGTATGTGTCCTAAAAAATGTAAAAATAATTGCATACTATAGTATTTGTCCTAAAAATGTATAAATAATATAATACTAAGGTATGTGTCCTAAAAATGTATAAATAATATCATACTAAGGTATGTGTCCTAAAAATGTACAAATAATATCATACTATAGTATGTGTCCTAAAAATGTATAAATAATATCATACTTTAGTATGTGTCAAAAAAATGTAAAAATAATATCAAACTATACTATGTGTCCCAAAAATGTATAAATAATATCATACTATAGTATGTATCCTAAAAAATGTAAAAATAATTGCATACTATAGTATTTGTCCTAAAAATGTATAAATAATATAATACTAAGGTATGTGTCCTAAAAATGTATAAATAATATCATACTAAGGTATGTGTCCTAAAAATGTACAAATAATATCATACTATAGTATGTGTCCTAAAAATGTATAAATAATATCATACTTTAGTATGTGTCAAAAAAATGTATAAATAATATCATACTATAGTATGTGTCCTAAAAATGTATAAATAATATCATACTTTAGTATGTGTCCAAAAAATGTAAAAATAATATCATACTATAGTATGTGTCCTAAAAATGTATAAATTATATCCTACTATAGTATGTGTCCTAAAAATGTATAAATAATATCATACTAAGGTATGTATCCTAAAAATGTATAAATAATATCATACTAAGGAATGTGTCCTAAAAATGTATAAATAATATCATACTAAGGTATGTGTCCTAAAAATGTATAAATAATATCATACTATAGTATGTGTCCTAAAAATGTATAAATAATATCATACTTTAGTATGTGTCCAAAAAATGTAAAAATAATATCATACTATAGTATGTGTCCTAAAAATGTATAAATTATATCCT